>NW_008587420.1:0-108915 GCF_000691845.1 Merops nubicus | reverse complement strand
GGGAAAGAGCTCTCTGCACACATCTCTGCACACATCTCTGCACATAGAACTTTGCTTTGGTAGAAAATGAAGGGCAAAGGTCCTTATGGTTTTGCTTACAGAATGCTTTCAGGTTTGTATATATTTTTGATTTCTGAAATGTATTAGAAGAATGAAACTTCAGTTTAATACTTGATATTAGCGTATTTTTTTTGTATCTGAAGATCAAAAAGCCAGTAATGACTGCCTAGAGTACAAATATAAAATCAGCCATAGCAATATCAGTTAAGACACACAGCTGTTAAGCCCAAGTTTTGATTGAGCCATATATTTAACCCATCACAAAAATATGATTTTTAATCACACATAGTAACCAGGCTTGATCTCAAGCAACTATTTGGCTCCCCAACCATCCCAACACCCTCTGGACATTGCCCATATGCATTGCAAGACTGCTGAGAGGGAGCAGCAGCAGCAGATAAAAGTATCTCTGCAGTGGGCAGGGTAGTTATTCTGATTAACCTGCCACCCGAGCAGAGCATGGTAGTTTTCCAGCACTCCTCGTAGCTTAGGAAACCAATTTCCAGAACTGGCAGAAACAGACCCCAGATGAAAACTCAGTTCTGGGAAGAGGAAGGCTAAACAGAAACTTCAGAGTAAAGCTTCTCAAGATAGCCAGGCGGATCTGGCTCAGCCCTGCCCCTCCTCCACCCTCTCCTGTTCCTCTTGACACCTCCCTAGAATTTGGCTGACCCTGCAGCAAGCTGATTCATCTTACCAGACCAGAGAAGTGAGTGGCCCCCGATCCAATGGAGTAAATGGGGTTTTTGCCTAGCTGGTGGACTGAATCAGCAGGCAAATATCATAAGGAAGCAGTGGCTGTTGCTCTGCTGGGAGTAGGAAGGGAGTGGTTACGTGATTAATACAGACAAGCTCTCGGAAGGGCTCACCCATCTCTACAGAAAAGTGGGAAACTTCTTAGCTCTGCCAGAGATTCTTTCTGCTCTTGAGTAAGCAATGAATATCATTGTACAACAGTCAATCTCTGAGCATACATTACTCCTCTGCCTGCATTAGTCTGTTCCACAGCTTTAAGCTAGACTCTGGGAACTAGCTCCCCCAGAACTCACAGACTCATCTTAACTGAGGCTTTGGGGTATGCTGTTCAGAAAAATTCACAGTTGTTAGCAACTACACACTACCCAAAGAGAGAGAATCCAGCATGATCTGTAGCAGGACATTCTATTCTTATTTTGGCAGCCTGTTTTCCAATTATTTTTTTTTCCTGAAAGCAAACCAGATTTTAAATATGGATTTCAACTTTTCTTCATTCTGGTTTTGAGCCAAATCCCACTGCCAGCATGCGAAAAAAGAAAGTGAAACAGAGTACCAATTACAACTTAATTTTCTAAGTTAAAGTTCACAAACAGCCAAGCACAAATAATAAAAAGCTTAAAATCTTACACAATATTACAATACTTCACTGAGGAGAAGAAGAAAAAAAATACATTTAACAGATTCTCAGCCTTTACTTTCAAGTGAATAACCTTTTCCTCTCCTACAAGCAACAAATTAAACAACCCCTACAAGATATCCCTGCAGTGTCATTTCTCTTGCTGTGTGGTATTTTCCTCAACAGCAAGGGTCAAATGAACAAGTGAAATTCCTACCTTTCTTGGCTGAGAATTTAGAGGCTTGTTATGATCAGCCACGCTTTCCTCCACATGATCTTCTTGTAGTTCAATACTCTCATGCTCCTGACCAGAGCTTTGTGTTTTCATAGCTTCTGTCTCTGCATGAGGACCTCTGTCTCTGAAGCAAGCATGGAGGCAACTCATTTCCTTCTGGTTTCAGCTGCAGTTATGGTCAGTGGCAGTTCTGGTATGAGGCTGGAGACAGTAACAGCAAGGGCTGGGATAGTTTTCAGCGGGAGTGATCTCAAAGAACTAATAAACGAGATAAATTCCTTGGAAGGACAAATAACGTCATCTGCACTAGCTACAGAGAAACGGGAGGCGGAGGAAGTATCGGTGTGCTGGTAGTGGAACGCAGCTCTCAGCTGGGCAATACTGGCTTTTCCAGTTTGTCCACCTTACCCTACCAGCCCTTGACAGGCAGGTGACTAAACCTTCAACAGTGTGTCCTTTGCTCAGGCAATTTGGAAAGGAACTGAATTCCTTTCCCTGCTACTGTCATCTGAAACAGTAAAATACTCTTACTGTTATCCCTGCAGTTAAACAGACAGACATGGTTCTGAACAGCAGCAACTAAGTAAAGGATCCCATTGTTTGTGGTTCAGTTAGGCTGTGAACTTATAACATCCATCAGCACCTCTAATTTTAGTCTCCCTGTATGGGCAATAAAGGAATTAATACTACTGATCTTTGTGCCATGAATTGTCCTCTCTCTAGCTAGCTGTTACACAGCCTAAAATCACATCTGGTGTTAAAGAAGCATTTATGTCTAGTCACATACCATCCAACCCAAACCTGAGAAGCTGATTCCATGTTAGAAGAACAAAAGGACAAATCTGAAGAGGAAGACAGCCTTAAATTTCAGCCCGTGTTCTACAGGGTATGCTTTCATGAAGCAAATCATGGTGCGAGTTGAGATCTAGTCTGCAGTAGCTTCCCACATGAACTCTCCTGCCAGGAGTGATTCCTCCACCCATCTTCCCAATATCCTTCCTCCTACCTCCTCTCATTCATTTATCCTGTTCTGACTCCATCCTCATGCTTCTTCTTCCTCCACACAGAACACCTCTCTCCCCTCTAGATCAGAAGGATTGGGCAGGTGGCTGGTAACTGCATTCTTGCTCACCATCTTGTCCCGGCATAGAGAGGACCGTACACTAGGAGCGACACAAAGCCTTTGTCTCTCTCCAGTTCTCTCCTGAGTTCAGCACTGCTCACAGCACTGCTTCTTCTTTTTCCTGCCAAATGCTGAGGATGCTCCTCCTCCCACCCCCGATTTTTTTTGTGCAACACATGGGGCCACTGATGCGCAGAGCATTCCCAGGGGTTCAGATTCCTGATGTCATGTCACAACCATCCAGGCAAAGGCAATCCATGAAGCTGAGTACATGGCTTAGTTTCATTCAGCAAATAAATACAAATTGCATACCCCATCTTTTGGTTCTGGAGAATCCTTAAAACTGCAGAGGACTGAGAATGAAGCTGAGAAGTCATCAGGATCAAAACATGTGTCTGGATCCACAAGATTTTACCTGGAACATCTTCACTAGAAGTCTTTACCTGTAGGTTCTCACTACTCCTGCTGGAGACAAGCTTCCTTTATTTCATTTACACTCATAGAAAAAGACATTACCTTCCTGTCGAGTTGTCTGAAGCCAAAACAGTTTTTCTAACTCAATGTAGTTAATGATTATAGATCTCACCCTGCAAAAGCCAAAGTCCTTTTATTTACTTCTGCGAAAGGGTTCCTTACAAAGTCTTGAGTTTCTTTCACTTGGGTTATCTAATTCCCACACTTGGTGCCTTTCTTGCATGTGAATTAACGGACTCTACTGACGCATGCTGCTGATAAACTCCAAAAGAAAATGGGAAGTCAAGAACTGATCTGAACTTTCTGGTCTAGGCTTTTATCTAAAACAGAACAGCAGAAAAACTGTTTTCTTCCGTAGTGAAGACATCTCTGATTTCAAAATAAGGAAAAGAAACTGGTGCCCTTATATGTGTGTTTTAGTAAAATCGGTAAGCTAGGTTTAGTGTTACGAAAAAAGGAAACATGAAGGTACAAACGTAGTTCTCATTGCACCTGAGCATTAGAGTTTCAGAGGCACAACTGAACAAGTACAAGGTAGCCACTTGCATTTTTAGCACTTGTTTATTAAAAAGGAATATGTGCATGACTGACTAGTTACTAAACCCCCTAAAGTACAGGCTCTGAGTATAGCTTACGTAGTAAATTTGACCCAAGCATTGTGGCAGGGGGAATGCCCAATACTAGTGCAAGGAAGGAAGGAAGGAAATGTAGTATCAGTGTTAGACACAGGAATCTCACTGCATGCACAGTGCTAGCTCATTCCAATGTGCTCCCCACACAAAGATCCCGTGTTTGAAGAGAAACATGCTGTGTGACTGGTACTGAAATTTCCAGCTTTTTGGTTTTGCCTCCCCCCCCCCCTTTTTTTTTTTTTTTTGGTACATCAAAGGTACAAGAACACCTAGATGGTCTTAAAGCTATCTGGAGAGATCTTTTATTAAACTGAATATCAGCATTCTTAAGCAGCTTTGGAAACATTAAATCAGCTAGATTTGGGCTGGTCAACTCATCAGGAGATTATAATTTTTAAGGCTAGATTTACTGTTAGGTTTAAAGGTATCTGGCTGTCATTTCCTCATCCATTTTCTTTGAGTCCAAGGATGCATCCAGCCACATAAATTCTCTTTCCTTTTATGTACCTTTCAATGTAGTGAGGCCATGTGGGCACAGCTCAGGAAGAGATACAAAACAAAAGTCCTGACCCTGAAACTCTGCTTGCTGCAGACCAAGGACATCAGGAAAAACAGTGTAAACACATCAGGAGCATGCTGAAATACGCTTGTAACATATTGCAAGCATTGGGTGACAAGCAGAAACTAGAGAACATAAAGTTCCACCTGAATTTCCTAAACTGAGGAAAACCAACTTTGCTGCAAGGGTGATGGAGCACTGGAACAGGGTGGCCAGAGAAGTTGTGGAGTCCCCTTCCCCAGAAACTCTCAAAACATCTCAACATTGGTGAGCTATGTATCTGATGTTTTTAGGAAAACACAGGAGACTGCCCAAAAGTTACAGCCTAGGAAGGAACATTCATGCAGTGGCAGCACTATACTGATTATGGTATTTGTATTTGCTAGAAATATTACATAATTATGTTTAGAATCCTGTAACATCTCTAAGATAATATATATGTGAATATGGTATGTGGCCATGAATATTCAAAAATGTGCATGTGGAAACATATATAGATAACAAGGGAGATGGAAGCATGGGAGAAGATTTACTAAAGAGAGATCTAGCTGGCTCTTTGTTCCAGGTTCTAATCCATTTTATTTTGTTTTTAAGGCAGTGCTGTTTCTGCTGCTGGGGATAAGCAAGATGACTCCATAAGGAATCTGAAGTTGCTCTGAATCTAAACGGTAACTGTTAGGTGAACAGCAAGTGATAATGCACTTCTTCATAAAGAAACTGCATTGTTTCACAAAGAACCAGTCAATGCCATTTTCATGTTATATGATTAGAGATGGACATGATAGTCTACTGTAGGAAGCAGGTTTCTCTCAGAAGGGAGGTGATCTGCATTGTCTCCTTGGCACGTCAGTTTGTGTTCCGATGAATCCAGTCGTGAAGCGCCGTCACCTTAGTGTATACGCCAGGGCGGTTGCGCCGAGCACATCCTTCACCCCAGCTCACAACGCCAGCAAGGTACCATCTATTCCCCTGTCCTGTGCAGGCCAAGGGACCTCCGGAATCTCCCTAAGATGAAAGTTCAGCCATTAGTGCACACACACACAGACCATTATAACAAAAGTTTGGTTATTTAAGGACACTAAATACCTGCCCCTCCCTTTCACAGATTAGAATTTAATATTAGAAACTTATTTCTGGGTAGAATGTACCCAGTTACCTGCTAAATGTATTCATTTCATTTTTAACTTATGAAAGTAGGACAGTAATCAGTATGAAGCAATGGCAAGAGGACATTTTAAAAATTACTCATTGCTAACATCCCCCTTGAGGTTTCATAAGGCATCTGCTTACAGCCTGAATGGGGAGAGGAGAAGACCAGGTCGGAATGTGGGAATTCTGCTATAAGTGGGGATTTGACCATAAATGGTTCACAGATTGAAGGCAGAACTTTTATACTGTATTAAATAGGAACAGAAAAATAGCACAGCCCCTCCCCCCCCCCCCAAAAAAAAAACAAACTAAAGCTAAAAAACCAAAAACACCCCATGCCAAAACCCAAAACAAACTCAAAACCAAAACTCAGAACAGGTACAACTAAGTATTATTAACAGTTTCATAATCAAGATTGTGTCTACATTCACAGATGGAGAGGAGGGAACAAAGACTAAGGAATATGCAGATAAGAACTGACTTCTTAAAGGAAACATGCAGCATAAAAAAAGTGAAAAATACCCTTTAGTTCAATTTACAGGATCAAAACACATTTGGGCTCACAAATGCTTTGTGTCCTTAATTGTTTTAACCTTGAATGTCTTCTGTGAACAGATGAGTTCACAGAACTCTGACAGGTACAGATGCAGCTCATTTCTGCAGCTGTTCCTTATGCATACGAGGCAGTCAGCAGCCTTCAAGTTGCCCCTGGAGTTTGTTTGCTAGTTGGATCCAAAACTTGAAAGAGGTCAGAAGAAAGCCATGTAACAACTCAACCAAACAAAATTATCTAAAGATAATAAAAGAAGCCAGAAGAGTTTTTCTCTCTCTCAGGCTGCTGTCATACTGGCAATTTTGATAATCGAAGAGGCTGATCTTGAGAAAGGAGGGTGTATAGCCTGGCCAATTACACAACCAGTTTTGAAACACTGAAGGGGCTATATGCTCGTGGAGAAAGGAAGGATCTCAAGAAGAGGAACCAAGATCAAAGAACATCCTATAGTAATAAGAAAACAGAGTCTGAAAGAGTAGATGCTTTGTTTTTCACTAAGTATCACATCCTCTAAAGAAGAAGGGCATTTGGAAGCTCCACATAACCTGTGCAGTTAATGGACAGCTTATGTATCCACGAACAAGTTAAACAAATCAGGATGCTCACAGGTCTGGACCTGCAGAAAAAGGGTTTCAGGGTGCTGTGGAGATTTCATTAACTGCCAGCATCATTCCTCTCTAGCACTGTACAAAAGTGAACTAGTGACAGAAAATAAAGAGATAGCAAAGATGTTACCCAGACTAAGAACTTAGAGGACCAGAGGGCCAGCATGCTAGGACTCAAACACAGCACATTATGTTGGAAACTGGATTGACCACTGTGGTATATAGCCTAATTAGTTAAAATGCCCATCTAAAAATTCAAGGGCATTTCTTAAGCAGCACATTTTTTTGAGGATTGTCAAGCCTCTAAACTGACAATGTTCAGCAAAACAATGCCAAGGTCTAAGGTTATAGACAAACTGCACATAAGGTCAACAAAAACAACAATTTGTTGAATTAAAACTTAGAGACTTCAGGAAGATCCTGCAAATAATCTATGCTGTATAAACAAGCTTGACCCATTAGGAGTATGATCTTGAAAAACTTACCTTATTATATTAAAATAGTAACATTCTATCAAATTACCACAGTCTAAAATCAGTAACATATTTCTCTCTCTTTACGCAATAACATGTATAATAAGGTTTGTAATTTTGAAAGTGGATATTCACCATGATAATTTTAAATACTGATAAAGTACACAACTAGTCTAATAGCTGGGGAGAAAGAAGACAGCATCAAGACTGTTGAAGTACATCCAAAAAGCAGTTTCTGACTGTGTGTGCAAATAAACTAGGCCATATAACTTATGTTACCATGATAGAAACACGACTTGTGATTATACATACCAATGAACATTTGAAACTCAGAGGTTGTACTGCAGCTACATTCACCAAACGTAGCTTACCATTGCCTTTTATAGGTCTTTGTAACTGTATCAATACATTACTCAAATTGTTATGGAATTTTATTAATCCCACATCCAGATATAAAAAAAAAGAAAAAAAATAGGTATGTATAGGAAAAATTGCAGGTGGCTCTATTTCCTTTATCCTTACATCTCCTGTTATTTTACAGAAACAACAGCAGAAGAGGAAAAAGAACTCTTGTCAACACATTTTACCCCTTGTCTTTGCAAAGCAATATTTCTCAAGAGATTCAGACATTATCTGTGCCAAATTTCCTTCCTTAGTTTAGAGAGCCTTTAATTGTCATGTTAAATGAAACGTACACTCAAAGTCATCACATTATTACTATGAAAAAAAATAATCAAATCCACAAACAATCCACAACTCTGAGCAGTTGTCCAGTGAAAACAAATATTCCTCCATAGTTTTTCTGCAAGTTCCAGATTACCTGACATGCGTCAACACCACCACTGAGATTCCCAGCACACAGCATACGTGATGTGATAAGATCATCATACAGCTTGTTGCAGACACTTTGGTTAATTATTCTCACTGGAGCTTCCTGCAGTGTTTTGGCAAGGTGACCTAGAAAAAATACAAATGGTATTGCAGAGGCTATACTAATACAGTTTTCTAATGGAGATACCACTTGTCAAAACAAAAGAGAACTGCTCTGAACTCAAAATCTACCCAGCTGATGACTGGAGAGTATTTCACATCCCTTCAATTTGCTTCCTGCCCTCAGCTTTTGAAAGCAGTTATATACACTACATAGACATAGAGGTCCTTATGCATCACCTTTCTGATTCTTTAGTCTTTATCCTTATGAGCTTGTTCTGTCACAAACAAGCTATGCAGATTATAATACAAGATTCCACACAGTATGAGTAATTTTGAGTGTTATTTCAAATTATGCCCCAAACTTTTTGTTATTTACAATATGGGTGTGCCCCAAGCATTGTCCAAGTCCTACTAAAAGAAGATCCTACATACTTTTCCATCCTTTCCCTTCTAGGGAAGGAGCTATGGAATGAAGCTGAAACAGGAGAATAAGCAATTTTTTAAAATCAAGCCTGTAAGTCACAAGTGATGCCAAGAGTTTAACTCTGTACTGTCATGTTGGCATAAGGTGTCATTATGAACTAAATAGCCTCAGTCATGTTTTGGCCCAACAATGGAAGTATCCTTTGCAAACTTGGATGATCAGAAGTAGTACTGGGGTTTGGTTTGTTTGCTCATTCAACTCTGAGGGTGAACAGGGGATGAAATAGGTAAGATAGAAAAATCTTCTTTTTCCACATGCCATTATACTGACTTCTAAGTATTACCTACATGATTTTTTTTTTTAGAAAAAGACATTGTAAGAAGGCATCAACTGTAAAGCCATTTACATTTCATTAGGTTAGGACATTATGAACTAGATCTAACTCTTGATTTAAAAAGACGTATTAAGAAAATCAGAATTGTCACAGCATATGGCTTCTCATCAAACATGAGGAACCAGATCCAAGTGCAGTTGTGGCCATGAGGAACTGTTTAAGCCAAGATTTCAAAGCTAGCTCTTGTCTAATACTGAGAAAGGATCAATATCCCTTGGGCTCCTGCCCCCAAACCCCTCCAACTCTGCTTGCTGTTTTCCTGTCTCCTCACTGCAGCTTGCTGAGAGGCAGAACTCTTCATGGGGCCTACATTACATTGCCTTTGGTTAATATAGACAAAAGAAAAAAAAAACCTTTCACAATATTTTTTTGCAATTATTGCTGTTCGTGGCCCAATACTGTCAAATAGAATATTCTATTTGACAGTAAATATATAGTCTATAGTAAATTCTTCCTCTTGTCTAATACTGAGAAAGGATCAATATCCCTTGGGCTCCTGCCCCCAAACCCCTCCAACTCTGCTTGCTGTTTTCCTGTCTCCTCACTGCAGCTTGCTGAGAGGCAGAACTCTTCATGGGGCCTACATTACATTGCCTTTGGTTAATATAGACAAAAGAAAAAAAAAACCTTTCACAATATTTTTTTGCAATTATTGCTGTTCGTGGCCCAATACTGTCATATAGAGTCTCGGAGATAAATTCTTCCTCTGCAATAGCTGCAAGTCACTTTTCTTTATCTGTAAGATTTTTTATGACCTATGCACCAGATAAAATGAGCCACAAACATGAAAACAGGCAGATGTTTGCAAATCTGCGGTCATTTGCTGCTTGATGGTGTGTGACACCTGAGTACACATATTAACACTTATCACCTGCTACCAAGCAAACATTCAGAATTCAAAGGTTGTAGCTAAGGGGACATTTTCTAGCTTTTCATAGACCTACTAAGTAAATCATAGGTATTTTTTCTTATGACTATAAATATTTCACTGTTAGAGTTTCAAGCTAAGCCAAATTTGCAAGAAGTATATCCAGGAAGTGAACATACTCTTTTCTTTTATGGCTCCCCAGCCAGTTACATAGCAGACAGTTCCATAAACAAATATTCTAGATGTGCTGGGTAAACAAATGGGCTGTACCAGCTCACTGAAGAATACAGGCGTCTCCATTTCCAATAAGGCAATGTCATAGTCTGAGATAGATTGGTCGTACTGTGGGTGGACAATTATCCTTTTGATTGATCTCACAACTACACGATTGCTCTTTTCGTTAATAGTATGCAAGCCCATATATGCTCTCCATCCTGAAGGAATGGAGTATCTGTAAAGAGAATGCTTTTAGAACATCTTATTGGAAAGTAATGCAGTGTCAGTTCACTCCATTTTATCTGCTTTTCAGTATTTGATGAGATTAATCAAAACTGATGTGAATGGAGTAGAATACCACTCAGGAAGTAGTAGTACACTGTACTACTGATGCACTGTAGTATCTGTCTCCTAAAAACATTAAGTAATCTTTTTACTTACTGTTCTGAAAATAATAATTTCCTGGAGCTGTAAGACAAATTCTTTGCAACACACCATGCTTTGGAAGTCAGAAAAGCATATTATTAAACTCCATTTTCTCCTTGCCG
The DNA here is from genome assembly GCF_000691845.1 of Merops nubicus. NCBI lineage: Eukaryota > Metazoa > Chordata > Aves > Coraciiformes > Meropidae > Merops > Merops nubicus. Next base: position 98,297 of record NW_008587420.1, on the reverse strand, counting down.
CACGCAGCAGGTATGTATTTTCCATTTACACTATCTAAACTGAACATGGAGTTTTACATTCCAGTCCTTTTCTTGGGAGAAAATGCTGTAGCTTCTACTCATAAAATCCCTGCCTTCTAGAAAAAAAATGGTGTTTACCCTAAATCTAACAAAATAGTGTGTTTTACCATGTAGGATTCACTGGCAGTAGAGGCAAATAATTACTTCCAGAACTTAGGACTTTTGAAGCCAACAGAACACAATATTGAGGGTTCATGTAGTGGTATCATGGCAGAGGGATATCCTGAATCAACTTGGAATAGCTACTGCAGCCTTTTGAAAAAAACACTGTAAGGCTATTAAACTGGAATTAGCCTATGGCAATATAACAACTTCATACCTCACAGAATCAGAATCCAGGAAGCAATGGGCAGCAGATATGAGCCACTTGCTGGAAATAACAGATGCACCACATACATGGCCGTGTCCTCCCATCTGTAAACTTGCTTGCCAAGGCCACTTTCCAGATCTTGCATCTGCACCTCCAACAATTCTGTTTTTCCTAAACTGGTGTCTTCCACAAGCTAATAGAAATAATTTAATAAAATAGTAATGAAAAACACAAGGTCACTTCACTTGGCTATGATGCATACACAAAGTTTCATCAATAGACCTCAAAGCTGGTGGAAAAGAAGTGTTTTCTTATTGTGAAATTGGTAAAAAAAAAGGGTACTTGCCCATTTTCACACAATGGGCAGGTCAGAAATAAACCAATAGTTGCCTATCTTCCCTCTTAGGCTTTCTAAAGAGACTGGTAACTCAAAAAGACCTTTAAGCATAATTATAAGCTGCGTTGTTTCCCAAAGTTCACTTGAATAAAACCTCATATTTTTTCCCTTCTTAAATACACAGCTCCTTGACTGTATTTCATTCAGCTCAGGCAAGCGCTAAGATCTACCAGCTTACCCTGGGAGTGTGCATTGCTTGAAATAAGTCATCACAGACACAATGGACCAGCAGATTTAAAATGAAACAGTGCAAAATTCAAGACAGACATTTTCATACAGATGTTACCAAGAGATTAGCTTTTTTAATTCACACCTGATTTAATAAATTCTTAAGCTAATAATTCTTGACCATAGCACAAAATCCTGAGTCAGTTTCCCAAGCCATTAATTTTTAAATAAATGTTACCACACCACAATTCGCTTCATCAGATCCATCTGCACAGTCTCTTTTTCCATCACACTCAGGATTTGGTTTCAATAGGCATTTTCCATTAAGACATCTATATGCATAAGGGGAGCAACTTTTGTAGGCTGAAATAAGATAGAGAGGATAATGTCACGTGTTTGGAGCCATGATTTCAAATTATTAAAAGAACTTGCATGTTCAGCCTACTCGGTGATAGTTGTTCAAAGCGATACATCCCAGTCTGCTTGAAGTCATAGTCTGTACTGGTATTAAACTAGTCCCTCTGTGTGGAGGGGACAGGAAGAACGTTCCACTCTGATTAATGATCACGCTAACTTCAGTCTACACTCTCCATGAGGAAATAGACAGAAGAGCTTCCAACTGTCCTCACTCCCATTTCACTTAATTCTATACTGAGCAAGACAGGTTTCTCAGACCTGTTGTTTTACCTTCACTAGCACTACCAGCATTATAAGTCTTCACAGCACATATCATCTGGGAGTCAACCTTTTTTTTTTTTTCCCAAATGAAAGTTGAGAAAATTGTGTAAAAGCTTTATACCTCCCCTCAATAACTATTTTTTGCTAAGGACTATAGAAGTTTACTATGTGGAAGTCCTGACAGACAGCAATAGGCTCCCATTCTCATTATTCTTATTATCACCTGTTTACAGTGACCTCTAAACAGTGGAAGGGGTTTTCTGTTTGTGTGGAGTTTGTTTTGTTTTGGTTGGGTTTTCTTGTTTTTGTTTGTTTGATTGTTTGTTTTTCTAGAAATAAGAACATAGTCCTGGCTACCTCAAGGACCTAAGCTTCAAAGCAAGAGAAAAATTATAAAGGCAAAATGCAGCAAGCACTAGGGAGATAGTAGTAGTACCAGAAATGTCCATAGCTATGGTGGAGCTACAGTAAATAGACCATGCATGTAGTAAAGGGCAACAGTCCCAAAGCTCATTATATCTCTGTCCCTTACATTGTTTGGTACTGATCTGGCAGCAATTGGAAAAACTGCTCTTCTAACAGGATCACCAGCAAGCTATGATTACATCATCTCACTAAAATCACTGTTATTGTGAATTTTGCTACATTAATTTCTTGACTAGTTTCTCCCAAGAACTAGTTATACTCTGCATGTTTTGTTTTTGTAATTGTGGAATTTGTATTTTATACAATGAAAAAAAAATATACTACATTTATCTATTACAACAATAAATACAATCCTACTTCTGCCTTCCACCATCTTTTGGAAAATAGCTAAAAAAATATACTTAAAACAGTTGTTTTTATCACTGTCCACCCCACAGCTGTCATCATCTTTACAAGTCTTGTATTGATGCTTACACTTCCTATCACCACAGTCCAATTGTTCTGGAACACAACCTGAAGAAGAAAGTTCTATAAATGCTTTGTAAACCAAATGTCTGACTAGCAGCCATGTGCTACACTCCCTGCCAGAGGTCACCTTGATGTCACTGTGCCACCTCTGCCAGACATTAATCTACCTTGGTTTTGATAACCCCCAGTGACAGACACCCTGTTGCATTATGTAACTTGTGCTGTGCTCTGACCAGGAAAATCTTTCCAAAGTTCTGTCTGACATCCTAGGATGACACTTTAAAAAGAAATAAACAACAAAACACTAAACACACACACAACACACAGAGAAAATGGTATGACTTTGACTTTCAGGTCAGCTTTTGACTCACTATCATCAAGGCAATCCACATATGTATTTGATTAGCTAAGCTCAGATCTTGTCTTTGAGTGGGATATCATTTTTTCCATATACATTCTCCAGCTTGTCAGGACCATTTATAAGTAAATCCCTTTTAAATACATCCTTCTTTCTATTATTACTTCTCTTAAGTATCCTCTCTAATCTATTCTTTACAACATTAACAAAAATTTTGAGAAATCTTATAACAGATAGTTGTAAAATGACAATAAAAATATCCTTCCATTTTGGTAATGGGTCACTGGTAATCATTCTCTGGAAACAGTTTTGCACATTTTTTTCTCCCTGTGTTTCCTTTACTTACTGATAAGTTTGTCATACAAGACAGTGTCCAAGTACAACCTTCCCTCTATTTATCCTCTGACAAAAGAGAGCTAAGACAAAACAATTCCATCCTGGTTTTTAATACTTTTTTCACTGCTTGCAAATAGTTTCCTTTGACTACTTGTTTGTTTTGTTGATGTTGTTTGTTTTTTAAACTTAACTTGTGAAGACTGGTGTAAAATTCCCTTCTCTTCTCCATACTTTTAGATCTTCACCCACATCCTTCACGTGATCTTAGAGATAGCCACCAATATTTTAGAGATAATTTCAGCCAGTCTCTACACTTCCTGCAGCAAACTGTTTACAGGAGAATATAAACAAGAAATAATTGCCCTACCACTATCTAATTCATCACTACCATTTGAGCAGCCTTTGCAGCCTTCAGAATGATTGCTTTAGAGAATGCATGGTCTTACTGCACATCTGCGCTGGAAAAATAAGAAATTAATGGTACTAGAAAAGTTGTTACAGGCTAAATGTGTTAACACAGGACTGTACCATGAAGAAATATTATAATAGTTACTAAAAATCAAAGCTAGTGTCATTAATAAACTAAATTGAATGTTAAAAAGGGAAATTCTATCTTATTTGGCATAATCTGCCAAAGATTTTTATCAGGCAGTTTGAATTAGATAAATCATTATTCACCTAACTGGACTTTGAAAATTAAATTCACATTCACTGCCTTACTCAAAGGGTGGAAAGCAGTTCAGTAGAGATATACAGTTACTACCAATAGTGAACACATCTTCAATTCGTTAAGTTAATATATTTTACACATGAACATCTAAGGGGGGGAGGAGTGAAGAAAGTGTCAAAACTAGACACTTCCTTAGTATTAGAAATACAAATTTCCTGGCGTTAATGTATCAGTAGAAATTAATCTCTCTGCTACTACACTCTAACATCCTGTCTGATGTTCTTTATCAAATACTTTCCAAATTTAGCAGTTTCATTATGAAACAACCTTTCACCAAGAATCTGTTTCACTTTCACTTGAACTAACATCTAGTATCAATGTTAAGGTATTTCTTCTTTGTAATATATCAAAAGTGTTTGTTCTCTTCCAGTTCTTCAGACGAGCTAGCAAAAAAAAAAAAAAAAAAGCAGCTGTGGAAGAACAAGCAGCCAAAAAACCTCCTCTCTTTCTGCCCAGGCTATTTAAAGTTTTACCCCTCTAGCACAACAGGCGAATTAACAGCTAAGTCAGATTGAAGGACCAAAACTGTTTGTCCCACATTTATTTAATCTGTTCCTATTTGGAGTCATTTAGTCCACTTCAGTGCCTTGCGTGTGGTGCTGGTGGGAGGAAAGCACACACTACACAGGCAGCACTAGCTCAAAGCAGGAGTCTTTCTGTGCTCACCTCACCATTCCCTGAAGTTATTCAGGGCCTTTCCCCCCACCCACTGTTTCTTCCCCTCTCCCTCTTACTGTTGCTACAGACAAGGCTTTTGCAGAACAGTGCTCTCCATACATTCTGCACTCTCACATAACCCTCCAGAAACGCCTTTCCTCTGTCAACTTGATACTGACACATCACAGCCAACCTACCCCTCCCAGTGAGCTGTAATACAGATCCCTAGGACTGTGATTAAGAATTGATTATATGACTTTGAGCCATCTGCTTGCTGACCCAGTGCTAGAAAGGGAGCAGAGCACACAAAGTAAAGACTTGTACATGCAATAGAGACTGGGGATTTTCTCTGTTAATAAAAGGTTTTCTTAGGCTTTGACTTGTCTCTGAGCCATTTTGGAGGCAGTAACCAGAGTAACCATAGAACACAGTATAGTTTGTAACTTTTTCCACTAGAAAGAGACACACTAGCAGAAAAATAAAATATCTCTGAAAATATCTTAGTCTTATAGAATGAATGACCACAAAATCTGACACTTATTTCTAATGAAAGACCTGAAACCAGAATCTGTACTACAGCAGAGTTTACATATTAAGCTCTAAAGGTCAGCAGTGAACAGAACTACACTCAGTCAGGCAAGGTCAGGATCTGAAGATGTTTTACAAACTGGACTGGTCTCTTCAAACCACAGGGGATGTTAGCTGCCTAGACATGAATTGGTTAAAGGAAAAAGAAGGCATTTAGAAAGTATATTTTGCAGGTATATCTTTTCTAAGAAATATCCCAAGTGAATATGTGTATATGTTCAATTAAATACATTATAACTTTCTAAACGTTTGTCTCCTGCAACTAGGTTAAGAAAAAAAGTCATGTCAGTTTTTATGTGGTTGGTCTGTCAAGCATGGTTGCTTAAGTTTCTCCTCAAAAATTAAAGCATGTGTTTATTCGCTTACGGTCTGTGTGTCTGAAGGCTTTGTATTCAATATAAAATCCTCTGTGGGTGACCAGCTCATCGGAATGGAAGTTGATTGTGACAGAATAGCTGTACTCTCTAAGCATGTTTTCTGAGTGAGCTTTACAGTATCTAGCAAGGCAAAAGTAAGAGTAATTAATTTCTAACCAAACTGACCATTACCAGCCAGCTCTCCTTTTACTGAAGGGTACCAGAGCCAAAAAGCTTTAAAACAGTACAATAAAGATCAGCTATTTTTTAGTGTTAGAACAGCCAGATAGCAATATTTGAAAGCCTATTTAAAAGTGCCACCATACACCACAACTTTTCTGGGACTAGCAGACTTTGAAACAAAATACAGCAAGATGATCAATGTCAGAATCTACCCTATAAATCCAAACCACTTCTAGGAATCCTTGATTTTGTATTTCCCTTTTAGGTTTGGTACCCCAAAGACCACATAGTTAGTAACGGAATCATACAGCCAAATCCAACAGCTTCAGTATGCTCCTTCCAAGAGAAAAACTACTCCGAACAGTACTTTTTTGGGTTTAGTTTAAGCTTGTTGGGTGGTGGGGGTTTCTTCCCTCGTTTTTGGGGAGTTGGGGGTGTGTGTTTGTTTCCTTTAAGCACACACATTGCAATTTGTCTGTCTTACAGAAAACAGTTACAATTGCTGAGGACTAAATGGTATAGAAAATGAAATTAACTAATGGAAGCTCTTTGCACATGTCAAGATCATTGACAGGAATTTACAGTTTAACTACAACTGCACAAAGTCCTGCAGTCTTCTGTGCAATTACTTTTAAGAGGAACAGCAAAGTAAGTAACCACCTAACAGAAATGCCCATTTACCAAAAGCAGAATGCTTAAATTAACAAAATGACAAATATTCAGAATTAGGGAAGGACTGAAAATATTATTCTTCTGAAATTCAATGGAAGCATGTCAATTTTTGTTTAAGTGCATCTTTCTGCACTAGAAGTGGTGAGATTTTTTTCTTCAATATGTTGTGCTGAACATCAACATGCAAATTAATGTCTCAGGAAATAGTGTCTTTACTCACCTGATCCCATCAATTTCTAACCAGTCTTTATCACATTTGCTGGATCCTGGAGACTTCTCTTGAATTTGTATTATGAGGATTTTTAATAAGAGCTTGTAGCCAGGCAATGGTGCCTAAAAATGAAAAGATAAATATCACAACACACACATCCACAAAGTTAAAAGGCTTGTGCTTCTAAGATGGTATATCTTGTTTTGCTTATTATCAGATTAAAAAAACTTCACTTTTTTTATTATTCAAATCAGCATCTTTGAAGAACCAAAATAACTTTGCTAGTTATTTTACTCTTAGTTGTTATACTTTTTTAACCAGTATAGGCCAAACTTGGGCCAAACTGTGGCAGATAAAGAAGTATAGGTCTTCCCGAAGTCAGCAAAAAACACTATATCTGAGGTTCATGCTATGTTTGTACTGCTCCATATTCCATTAGGTCAAAAAAGACATTTTAGATATCTATGGCAGCTGGTGGCTCAACTGCATTAGCGATGACCTGCATGTTTTAGAAAGTCTTCTTCCCTTTCCTGCACATAGGTAAGAGCTTTGTCCTATAAGCTGCTAATAATTTTCATTAAGCAGGCAAAACGTTGTTATGAACTCAAAGACATTAATATCATCCTTTTTCAGGGAAAGTCAAAGAAGTAGTTAAATGCCTAATGGAACAACAGAAAAAGACACCAGGAAGTTTGTAGAAATCACAAGCAGATTATAAATCCTGTCAAAGGGCTTGCTGGAAATCCAGAGCTGAATTTCTGAGCAGACTGTAGGAAAATACAGTGTGATGTCCATCATATGAGGCATGATTTATATGACTGTTGTTTTCTTTCTGACATAGAAGCAAAGCCCTGATTATTAGAGATATTCTTTGGCCACTGCAACTTGTCATCTATAGAATCATAGAATCACTTTGGTTGGAAAAGACCTTTAAAGTCATAAAGTCTAACCATTAACCCTACTCTGTCAAGTCCATCTCTAAGCCATATCCCCAAGCACCACATCTACATGGCTTTTAAACGCATCCGGGGATGGTGACTCCACCACCTCAGCATGTTCCAATACCCAACAACCCTTTTAGTGAAAAAATTCTTCCTAATGCCCAGTCTCAACCTCCCCGATGCAGCTTGAGGCCATTCTCTCTTGTCCAATCCTTTGTTACTTAGGAGAAGAGACAGGCACTCACCTCTCTACAGTGGCTTTTCAGATCGTTGTAGATAACAATAAGGTCTCCCCTCAGCCTCCTTTTCTTCAAACTAAATAGCCCCAGTTCCCTCAGTCACTCCTTATTAGACATATTCTCCAGGCCATTCACCAGCTTAATCGCTCTTTGGACCTGCTCTAGCACCTTGATGTCTTTTTTGTATTGAGGTGCCCAAAACTGAACACAGTACTCAAGTTGTGGCCTCACCAATGCCAAGTACAGAGGGACAATCACCTACCTGGTCCTGCTTGCCACACCATTTCTGATACAGGCCAGGATGCCGTTGGCTTGCTTGGCCATCTGGGCACACTGCTGGCTCCTGTTCAGCCACTTGTTGATCAGTACCCCCAGGTCCCTTCACTGAGCCCAGAGGTACACCATTTCTGACAGGCCACCAGCCAGATTTAACTCCATTCACCACCGCTCTCTGAGCTTGGCCATGTAGCCAGTGTTTTTCCCTGGAGAGCATATGCCCATCCAAGACACAAAGAGCCACTATTTTTCATGAGAATGCTATGAGAAACAGTGTCAAAGGCCTTATGGAAGTCCAGGTAAACAACACCCACAGCCTTTCTCTCATCTACCAGGTGGGACATCTTGTCATAGAAGGATATGACAAGCAGGACCTGTCTTTCATAAACCCATACGGGCTGGGCCTGATTGCCTGGATGTCCTGAATACGGTGTGTTACCCCTCATTGTCTCTGTTACCAATAATACTCAAACTGTTAGAAGCTGGCAGTATTTCCCTCCCATAGCTGGCACTTGTACACAGGACAGGAAAGAAATGGGTGCCTGAAAAAAAGTCAGGTGCAGTCACAGTACATTTCCCCTCCATTTCACCCACATTAAAAGCCATTTTTCCCACTTTTATGTCTGCATCACATAAAGCAAAGTCACCACTACCCAGGAGTTCCCAGGACTTACTCTGATGATCCAGCTGCAGTCTATGTTTGGTGGGTAGTAACTTGGGTAATAAGGGGAACTGAGTGTCCCGTTCCAGGAAACATGATGGCCGCCACACACTGGGAGAGAAATATATTAACAGGGAACACAGTTATCTCTGTTGGGCTAGGGGGCAGAGACTACTTCATAGAGAAAGACTACTCCATAGAGAAAGGTCCTAGATTACCTAGGACCTTTCTTTATGTACAGCATTAGAAGAATGGGTTATGACAGTACTAAACTCAGGTTTTGACTGTATTAACAGAAAACCATGTAACTTCCAATTCTCCATCACACTGAATTTCTCTTATTTTTTGATCAAATTACAATTAAGGATAAACATAAACCATCTCTGACTGAAACTGTTGTGGTTTGGTTTTTCTTATAGTTATTTTGTGGTAAGTGAAAGAAACAATTAAATGTGGATGCAACAGACCTCCACTTCCCAATTTACTTCTCACTTTTCTGTAGACGTTTTCAAAAATTAAACAGCAATCAGCACAACGAACTGAAACCTGATTCATTCATGAATTACATGATTAATATTATGTAAACCAGGAAGTCTGCATGTCAGTTATCAGTCTGAACTTTCATGCTACATTTGAACAACATTTCTGAGGTTTTATTTGCTACCAGGAACTTTCCTAGATACCCAGTTTTTAGTGCCTTTAGTTTCCTTTAGGTAACACAGTAAATGTAAACACAAATATAAGAGAAATTTTAAAAACTTTGAAAATAGCAAAATTTTGTGGCAAAACCTGGGCTACATGTCATTTAGAGTACCCATCTTCAGAATAATGATGTAAATCTATTCTGTAATGTGCATGGGATAAGTATTTGCCTAAGCAGTATCCACAGAGACATAAGCTGAAACATGTAAGCTTTGGAGAAGTTTATCCCCTATAATTTGTTCCACAAATTAAAAAAAAAAAAAAAAGCTCACTTCTTAATTGTCAAAATTCTTTCAGTTAGACCTTACAAAGCAACTGTGGCTGAACTTTCACCAGTGAAGCTCCTACAGCTCCTGTAAAATACTATGTTTTGCCATTATTCAAAATACATCGCTAATGACACAAAGCTCTCTTTGCCGATCTTATGGGACTCCATAGGTGCAGAATATGCTTTTTGGGTCTATTGGGAGCTGGAGATAGATTGCCAAAACTGATAAAAGGGCTGCTGTGTCAGTGGGACTATCTAGCTTTGCCTCAATATATAGTGTCTGTAGAGTTATGTTGCTGGCTGCTCCATTACCATTGCTGTGTTACGTGTATAATAAGAGTAATGTCTGGGAAATGTGGCTTGGATAGTAGCCAGGAAGACAAAAAAAACCCATCTCCCAAACCAAAAAATCTCCCCAAAGTCTCCCAATGTTCTCTATTCTTTGTTCAGTTCTCAGACATTTGAAGTGGATCATACTGACAATCCCTTGACTTGTATGCCAACATTCCATCTCCCCAGATTTCATTCAGGCAATATCGTCTCTTTGATAGGCAACTAAAGGTACAAGTAAGCTTACGTCAGGTGCCTGTTTCTATTAATTACTTACTGATTTTAGGAATAGCTTGAAAGTGGGCTTTCAATATACTGCTTTCTTCTCTTCGGTCCAGTGAGAAGGTAAGTAACATCACGTTACTTGATGAAGTTAAACGTACAACAGAAGGGGTCCAGGCCCCAGGTCCACACCATCTGAAATGTTACAAAAATAACATTTTTAAAAAAAAAAAAAGTTTCCCATATTCCAGTCATCTTTGCTGAGAAACTGGTCAGAAATAACACTCTTCTGGTCATCTGTGTTTCAGAAGCATTCCCCTGGCTACCACTTCCCTTTTATTTTCCCACTCAGTTGATACTACACAAGATGCTAGGGCTTCCCAGCATTGAGGTTTAGTCATTCAGGGTAAACATCACAGATGTTCTTGCCTAACAGGCGCCTTGGAGTTTTCAGACCTGCAGAAACATCAAGAAGGTAGTGCCATATTATGTTACTTCAGTATGACAGTGGCACTGAGAAGCAGTGGGTAGCACTGAAAAGGCAACAAGTGCCGGTGCAGCAGTGTTGAGCAGCATCTGTGGAGCAGGTGGCAATGCCTAAAGCATTTCCAACCTATTAACGTTCAGTTTGCTTTCATGGCACAAAAGCATCATGGAAGATGTGAAGCCCCAGGCAAGGCAACTACTTATCTTTCTTCTTTTGTTTAAATAATGATGAGTTAATTTATATCCTGAAGCTAGAAAACTTACTACCACTTGTAATTTGAGATGTTATTTTTTCCATCTGTAAATTCACCCTTATATTTATTCCATTTCAAAACCCATAACGTATTTTGGATTTCTTTTCATTAATTTACAAATCTATGTGTAAAAAAATTCAAAGTTTTCTCTTTTTCTGTGCACAGGAAATGAAAGCAAAATTAGAACTCAGAGTAAGAGAGTATTTCCATCACAACCCTGCATCAAATTCTTTGACATCACTGAGACCCAGAGTGGAGGTACTAAAATAAAATTTGTTAACCTTAAACTGAAAGTCATCTTCTACTTTAGCAGTCTATTCCCTGCTCTAATTTCATGCAAGGCACTAGACAATGTCTCTGTGATTTGCCTCTCTTTTGCAGATATTTTAAAATCCTTTTTATCACAATACCTGCCAAATCCTTTATAAAATTAGCTATTTGAGCCCCCTCCACACTGCCATGTGGAAATCTTTCAGCATCTTGATCTTCCACCCAGTTGACAGCCTGGCTTATCCCCTAGCTGTACTGTTTGTCACAGTCTCATCAGAATAGGACAGCAAGCACATTTTTTTGCTGACTGTATACCCTGATAAGAAGGATATTAGCATTAACAGACAACACACAAGCCAGATCCCTCCCTCTGGTTTTAATCATGTATGAGGGATATGAGGTGACCAGCCACCAGAGGAATAAAAAGGTTGACGTATTCATTCATGGTGCAAGATGAATTGAAGACATGAGTAAATTGACTGGGGACCCAGGCAACCAGTCCAATTCCAATTGTGTGGCCATGACCACAAAATGGTGCCATTATAATGGATATATTCCTTCCTCTGCTCCCTACCATATTGATGTCCTGCCATTGCTGGGGACTCTGCCTACAATGGGTAGTTGGGGGACCCTGCCAGTGACTGGAAATCCTACATAGCATACTCACCATCTAGGTAAGATTCCCCCCAGCACCACTGCAGGCAGCACCAGCTTTTATGCTGTTCTCTTGGAGGCAGGACACTTGATGTTAATGATGAAGGCAGGGGTACCTGGTGGTGATACCCCAACTAGCTCCCACCCAACGCTGGCCAGGCCCTGGGCAAAACCAATCAGGAATGTCTTTCCTGCCTGGCTGTGGACATCATCCATATGTCAACCCTGATTCAGGGCTGGGGGTTTAGACCCCAGAACTTCACACACATGAGTTGTCTACATGAGATGTCTACTTTTACAGTACATCTCACAACCCGAGCTCACTCAGTCTTTCATATTTGTCACTGAACTTCTGTATTACTGCAGTTTACAGAAACTGGTGAGAATCATTTTAGTCACCATATGTGATCCTAGACCCAAATGTCAGGGAATAATGGCTATAACACAGTAATTTCTGTTTGTCATGGATACTGGAGATACTGTTGTTGGTTTTACTGCATCTGTCTTAAGTATGTCACTAGCTGCTTTTAGTGTAAGTAGAAAACTAATGGGTATATGCTAAAACAGACCTTTGCTAAGATGTCAATAAAAGTAACCAAATGAAGGCAAGTTTTTTTGAGGTAGAGTTGGGCTTTTACCATCACTTCAGTCACCACATTCTGTTCTTGTTCTCTGATAGACAGAGATCAATGTCCAATCTGGAATTTTCTGTCTTAAAGCTTACTGCATTGATGTTCTGAATGTGTTACACCATACAACTGCGTTGCTTTTGCTGGCTTCCAGGTGCTTTCATGCATGTGGCTGACTCTTTATTTCTTCAGTTCCTAAAAAACTGAGCCATTGCTAATCATGTACAAAGGACTTGTCGCAGCAATAACCCCTGATCAGCAGCAGAACAGATGCAGCCCAGCATCAGGAATGAAACTCTCCATGTCATGCTGTAACCTGAGATTAACTCCTTACAGAAACCTCCATGGTGGCCTTCTGGCAGTCCAACAACAACAGCAAGCTCTGGTATCTTATTGCATAAGGAGAGAAATAAGTCTATTAAGAACTGAAGACCACCTAACTCAAGAACGTTAAAGCACTACTAAGGAAGTGCACTTCAGAGACTGCTAACCAAACTTGCATGCTCAGCTAGCCTCTTTCTGAAATTTCTTTAAAAAAAAAAAAAATCCCCCCTCAAAGCCATCCATCCTGAAACTCTAAAACATTTTATTTATTTCGTTAATGAAGACTTGTTCATGGTGGATAAATTGTCTATACATTAATTTTGACTCTGGAAAGTGTGAGTAGTATGAACACTGAAGGTTAAATTCTGATCTCACTTATGTAAACAGACTGCACAGTAACTCTGAGGATGAAGCCTTACACAGACACACCACCCCTTTTATGAACAGGTATTTGCCTGTGACTGGGTTGATATAAAACATGTATTTTCTAACAGTAATAGAATACAATACTCTAAAAAAATAATCTGTATATTTTTTAGTTGTGACAGTAATCATATAAAATCAAATCCATTAAAAATCAGTCTTCATGTAGACTAAAACCCATAGGAATTTATAACAGGCTTCCCAGGGAAGCAGTCATGGCACCAAGCCTGTCAGAGTTCAAGATCCATCTAGGCAATACTCTCAGTTTTAGGTAGTCCTCTGAGGAGCAGGGAGTTTCACAGAATCACAGAATGTTAGGGGTTGGAAGGGACCTCCAGAGATCATCAAGTTTCAGCTCAAGATATTCTATGATTCTATTTCATCGGGAAAGGATCATTTGGAAGATCTTTTTTACTGCCTTATCCAAGATTTTTTTAATTAAGTTGTATTTGGAGTTTTACATTTTGGAAGCCTGTTTAATATCAATTTGATATCATTATACTTTCAGAGACTTTCTGTACAGTGCAGTAAAACATCTTTTCTCAGTACTATCATACCTTGTAATGATCTTGTTCTGCAGAGGAAGAAGGAAATCATAGGCTGATAAGTGGTGTGATGCACAGCTCTCTGGAGTGACACCATGCAAAGTGATAACTACCAGTCTCACCACACAGTTAGAAGGAACTCGCAGTCTCCATTGGTAAAAAGACTTTTTGGGATTTATCAGAGTTAGAGTCCTGTTGTTCCCTGGCTTGGCATACAGGTCAAAGGATACTGCTATACAAAAGAAGCTGAATCAGTGGCTGAAATCTGTTAAAATTAACGATAAATTAAGTCACCGGGTAAAATTTCAGAAGAGGTGGCAACAATCACCTACCCACGCTTCATGACTGTTTTAATCTCTGCTCTGGCTAAGGAAGCATGATGCTTCACCACCAACAGCCCATCACACCCTCAGCAAGAAGTAAGGGACTCGGCTGCAGCAACTACCACCTCTTCTTGAAACCTACTGCTTCCTTTGCCGTTTTCTCTTCACCCCTATCCATGCAATGAGAGCACTATGGAGTCAGTCTTAAGGTGTGCGTGATGTGGGAAAACCAGGCAGGCAAAGTGAATGAAAGCTATACAGTATTTGACTGATGACTAACCATGCATAACCAAAATGATCTAGTCACTAGGCAAACAAATTATGTATAATTTGGTATAGCAGCTTTTTAAAATATGCCAACAAAAGGAGCCACAGCTCATTGCAAGTCAGTGGGCACTATTAAATTTCAACCATTCTAGTCAGACATGAGGGTAAAAGCTGTAAGGTATTTTAATAGCAGCCTTTATTTGGAACACAGGCCAAGAAGATGTCTAGCCTAGTTTGGTTTGTAGGCCCTACAGGTACAAGAGTAAGTGGAAAACTGCCATTTTTCTCTTACAGCACTTTATTTCCCCAAAGAAATATCATTTGAGATTAAAGTATGTTACCTGATTTTAGCATCACATCATAGTCTGTGGAATCTGAAACTGAAATTTAATAACTATCATCAGCCACACAAGCCAAAGAGTCAAACTAGAAAGAAATAGACAAAATAGGTATTAAATGACAGGTACATTGTTACCAAAAAGCTCCATTGTTACAAGATCAAAATCTTCCTCAGTTGTAGAACTGAATGTATGAGTTGCTTGTTTACTACTTATTTCTTTTTGTTGCACTGGGGTTGGTTTTTTAAAAGAAGCAACCATATCTTGTGGTGCCCAGAACATATTCCAGTAGTAAGCTCGAAGTCCAGAGTCTCCTTCACTGTGGAAATTAAAAAACAGCTTCATAAATACACTTTAATTACAACTTAGGACATGCTTTCCACTGGTTTGCATTTTTGGCTTGCACAGTTTCATAGCCAGTTGAAACGGAACTGCTGTGCAGAGCTGCAGCTGAACACAGTGGCAAAAAGCTCTCTAGTTTTAACAGTTGCTTTCTCTACACGGTAGGAATGCTTTGAAAATATGCCACTTAAACAGTTACACACTGAGACTGAAAACTACACCTCAGAAAATCCTTGCAATAATTTTGATGGACTTTGATGTTTCCATCCGTGCTGTATAACTATACAATTTTAACATCCTATTACAGCTCCAGACAGATTTTCCTTAATATTTTAAACTGAGGCTAGCTATATGACAATATATTTTCATGCACATACTTTGACACATTTCATACAACTCTTGAAATAAACAAACTGGGTGTAAACACACGCAAAGTATTACTTAAGTAATTCAAAGAGACATTCTTTCAAAAGGGCCTACGGACTGATCTTTCAGAAGTTTCCAAAGCCTGTCAGGTTAGTAGTAGCCATCTGCTCAGTGCGTTTACATTTCTCCTAAGGAGCTTAAATAGACTGCCCTGCCCAAATGATACATTTAATTTTTGTTTTGAGAGTTTAAAAAGGAACCATTTAAATAGACAAAATTAAAATAAGATTCTGCAAGCAGTAGAGGCAAAACCTGCTTAACTGTGATTTCAAAAATCAAAAGTAAATGAATAGACTATAAAGCAATCCAGAAACCGAGGAACAATTAATCAGACTTTATGCCACTGATTTTACAAGGCAAGACAGGTCATGTTCAACTTAGCTCTTAGCTTACATACCTAAGTGTGTTTCTGCATTTATTATATCCCTATTACAGACATCTGCGTGTTCTTCCAGGTAACTTATTAAAAATGTACAAAATAAGATAAGACAAACACAACTGAATATCTCAATTGTATACCGTATTCTGGAACAGTATGTACCTGAAAGCAGCCACTACAGACTTCAGGTAGTACTTTCCCAAGGAGGAAGACTCATATATTTCTGTGAACTGACAATTAAATAATGGTAAAAGAAAATATGAAGTGTAACATTTTAGTGTCAGTATCATGCTATAAAGTATTTGAGTTTTTCTTCTTTCCTCCTTACCCCCCCCATATGACCCAACATTTTCACAAAATGCATTAAATAAGCATCATAAATGTGCATTCATTTCAACTAAAAAAACACAGTAACAAAAAATTACTTTTGAAATTTGAGGTGACTTAAGACCATTGAGACAACTTTTGGTAATTAGCTGTGAAAAGAAGATTTATGAATACCTTTATATATTTTGTTTCAGTCTATAAATTTCCAGTATATAATCTGGACATGAGCAACTTTTATTGGCTGTGCACAAAGCAGCTTTGAGACACCAGATCAGCTCTTTTGGGAACTACTGGCTAACAGAGAACTGCTTTGTGTTTACTGCTGTTCCCATGTACCCAGGAAACAGTATTGATCTCACAAATAGGAACTCACATAAGAAGTGCAAGAAAGCAAGCATTGTTGTGGGGAATAAGGGAAAACAAAACAAAAACTATTCGATTTGAGTTATAATTTAAAAAAAAAAAAATCAGGAAAAAAATGGAACAAGGAAGAGTGTTTGAGTGAAGTAAAACAAAACGAAAACCACACTCCTAATTCCTGTAAGAAGAATAATTTGTCCGTGACCTAAAAACCCTGAGGTTTTATTACCTAGAAAACATTGGCCTACAACAAGAGACACAGCCTCAGCTGTCTAGCTACATTTCTAGAGCTTTACACCACTGAGGCACTTGCTAACTTTAAACTTATTATTTTGAAGGAGAAAAAAAATTGTGACTCACTGGAGTCTTCTCATTCCAGTCTAATTCTGTAATAAGTATTTTAAAGTTATTGCTATGCTTTAGTGGGAACTTACATAATTTTGGATCACTTCTGCTTGCAGGAGAAATTTCTGTGATTGCGGATCATTGAGGTCATCTGTATAAGTCAAATTAGAAATTTCTATACTTCCACCAATGTAAATGGAGGAGAAAGCTGGAGCTGAGGGGGAAAAAAAAAAGCATTAAAATATTAGCAAACCTAATAACATTACAAAAAAAAATACTGAACAAAGGCTTACAGAAATGTGTATTTGTCCCTAAAATTGGTCAGTGTTAGTTCTCAAGAGAAACATGCAGTTATAGCCATAGTGCTGAGTCCCCTTGGCAGAATAATGCCCAGAGGAAAAGGAGAAGAACGAGGTGCAGGTTCAGACAAGCATTTTTACTAGGAAGTTTTAATTGCTAAACTTCCATCTTTTTTGCTGTACTGCTCTCCTGAAGAGATGCAGTTTTAATGGCTATGTATTGAGATCTGGGAAGGAGTGCGTGTAAGTTAGGTACCCATTCTGCTTTGAAAAATTGAAGAGAAGATAGTTAATTCCTAGAGGTTCTTGGGAAAGGTAACAGTTATAACAATGATGGTATTCACACGCAGAGACAAAAAAAAAAACTTAGAGCTAAAATACATACCTTCATTACTCTTGTGTAACTACCCACGGCTAATTTTGTTATTTTAGCAAAGACGTTAAGGAGAAGGGAAAGTCAGTAATTTATAAACACATCATATGCTTAGTGCAGAGCCCTTCACACAGTGCAAAATACCCATCCCATCCAGACTATGCTAGGGAATGACACTTACAGAATGAATAGCTCAGGACTAGCATGATTACTGTAAATATTAAAGAAACTATAGGTAATATTCCTAGAAGCCACCTTCTCCAGAAACACAACCTCATCCACTTGAAGAAATAGTACTTCTGACACAAGCCTTCTTGGTAGGATGTGCAGCAGTTAATATGTGGACTTTTCTAGAGAAAGACATGGGAAAACATCAATTATTAAGACAACAAAAGAAGAACTATTGTACAATACTTTAGAATATTTACCCTTTTCATTTTTAAAGAGGTTTAAATTAAAATAATATCTTTCATGTTATGAGCTATGCCACACATGAAACTCAGTAATTTCCTGGCTACTTCTTTGCTGCATGCATTTCAAGCTATGTAAACAGGGAAGAAAATTGTTATCATTTTGGTTAGGAGCAGTTTTCCTGTGAAGAATACACACCAGAGTGGGCAAAGAGATCATTCACTGCATTCCTACCATAAAACTTAGCTGGTGTCTCTTACCTGCCCTGCAGTCTGCTCAGAGTTGCATGGATCTGGTATGCTGTACACAGAAACACGGCTGGAGGGGAAAGTCGGTATCATGATGCCTTGACAAATGTCTTTTGACAAATCTAATAGCAAAACCCTAAATTAATTTCATTTCTTCAACATAACCCAGACTAGTGTGCTGCTCTCTCTCTCTCTCTCTCTCTCTACTACACACACCAGGCTTCTCTCATTGCACCTTTGCCATACTGCTTGAAGCTAGAGCCAGCTGACCTGCAACCAAAGAAGGTGGGGAAGAAAAGTTGCCATCACTGTAACTCTTTGTTTTCCTAACTGGCTGAGTAGGATATGGATCCCATCGTCTGAAAACAGATTAGTTACTTCTTTCAGAAATACAAGAGTAGGAGATGATTTATGACATAATGCAAAGGACACAAGAGCGATCTAGAGATAAAAGTCCCAGAGCAAGATAAAGAGGGCAACTTCTAATGAGCACCTGGTGGAATCCACAGAAATATTTACAAGACAGAAGAAAAGCACAATTCCACAAACCACTTGAACTTTCCAGCCTCAAGTTGGTACCACAGATTAAATCAAATTACAAAGCAATTCACGTTCATATTTCCATTTTGAAAGTAAAACCAGTTTTAAGTCAGCAAACCAACAAGCTCAGGGTATTCTGCATGTAAAATAAGAAAATCAAGGATGTGTGCAGGGAAATATAATATTATATACATGGGGGTGGGGGGGAGGAGGGGAGTGAGGAAGTGAGCTAGTGAGAGGGATGAGAGTGCCGCATAAAGGATGGGAAACCTAGAAAAACAAGAACAGGTCAAAGAAACTGTAACCCCAGAAAAAAAAAAAGGGAAGAAACATACACCAACACATCACACACAGGGACTACAAAGGAGATTAATTGGAAGGCAATCATCACAGCTCAGGAATGCAAACTACAGCTGTAGCCAGACTGCTTTGTTCAAGTCCTCTTTTTTTTCCAAGAGAAAGTATCTCAGCTACACAGAGCCTGCTGATGGATTGATACTTAGCCCCTTTCCTCATGGAAAAGAAACCACAAAAAAAAAGCCTGGAGGAAACCAAGCCTCTTCTGCTTTATCTAGAAAAATTGTATTAGGACTTCTTAAAATTAATATCCATTCCATGTATTTAATTCCATAGCACCACCTCTTGGATTGCCAAAATGTCAGTTTTATTTCAGCAAGGACAAGATCATTGCAGTAACACAGATCATCATGTTTATTTATCTGTTAAGGTTGCCCAAAGATGAAGAATTTAAAAGGTGGATGTAATGGAATATGAGGAAAGGAATGAAGGAAATAAAAGAGTTACTTGCTCCAAATGATAAAATCATAGGATCATTAAGGTTGGAAAAGACCTCCAAGTTCATCAAGTCCAATGATCGACCCAACACTACCATGACCACTAAACCATGTCCTCAAGCACCACATCCACACATTTTTTTTTAACACCTCCAGGGATGGGGATTCCACCAGCTCCCCGGGCAGCCCATTCCAATGCTTCACCACTCTTCCAGGAAATAAATTCTTCCTAATATCCAGTATAAACCTCCCTTGGTTCAACTTGTCTTATTACTAGTTACTTGTGAGAAGAAACCAACACTCATCTCACTACAGCCTCCTTTCAGGTAGTTGTAGAGAGCAATAATGTCTCCCCTCAGCCTTCTCTTCTCCAGGCTAAACAATCCCAGTTCCCTCAGCCACTCCTCATAACACGTGTTCCCCAGACCCTTCATCAGCTTTATTGTCGTTCTCTGGACCTGCTCCAGCACCTCAGTGTCTCCCTGTAGTGTCGCTACAGTGGTGTCCAACACTGAACCCAGTACTCAAGCTGTGGCCTCACCAGTGCCGACTACAGGGGAACGGTCACTTCCCTACTCCTGCCGGCCACACTGATTCTGATACAGGCCAGGATGCTGTTGGCCTTCTTGGCCACCTGGGCACACTGCTGGCTCGTGTCCAGCCAGAGGTCCCCACCAGCCCCCTCAGGTCCTTTTCTGCCAGGCAGCTTTCCAGACACACCTTTGCCTGGGAGTGTGTGCTTAACCACAGAACTTCTGATCTCTAAAAATGTGGGCCCTATGGACTCAAGAGGATTGAGTTCACTTTCTGCCCCTCTTCTCTCTCTTCTACCCCATCCTCTTCTGTCTCAGCTGTTCTTGAGGGAGAAGGTAGGAAAAGCAACATTTGCAAGAGTACTAACAATTAATTGTTACTTCACAGTTACTACTGTATTAGGCCATACACATCTCAGATGAAATGACTAAGACTTAAACTGTCTGTAGGTGGTCAATTCAGTCTTCAGCTTCCTGATAAATGATTGCACATGCACTTAGTTGGTGCCTGGAAAACAAACACAAAGTCCCAGAATTATATTATTTGAGTTCTCCTGTGTCTCCAGATATCTGCTTAGAACCACCACCACAAGGAACAGTCATTTCTTGTTCCCCCACTGTTTGACCAAAGGATATTTGTTACTTTCATATCTGTACTCCAGAATCAGCAGGGAGACACCCAAAGAAAATTCACCACTGAACAGTTTTAACAAATATGATTTTTAATGAAGATATCCAGGACATGTTTTATTCTAGGAAAACATTTTTCAGGTTACAAGACTGAAGGCACATATTTGTAAATCCATGGTGCAAAATTTGACACTCTTGTGTAGACACCTGGGAAATTTGGTCTTCCACATCCATAACCCCAGCTAACAATGCCAGTCAGAAACCATTTTCCGTCTCCATTGCTTTGGCATGACAATGGTCCACCGGAATCACCCTAAAAAGAATATATTGAGTTGTATGCATTTATAATTTAGATTATTAAAACTGAGACAAATTTCCACAGGAGATATTTGCCCAAGTAATTCCAACAATTTATTTTCCCATTCACATAGTATAAGCCATTGGATATTCTGTAAGGTGCTTTTTTTTTTTTTTCCTTGAAGCAGACGGTATTATGCAGTTGTACCAAAGTTTGCTCTTTCATAGGAAAGAGGGCTGGCTCTTACTCTGAAGAGTAAGAGTAATAAAGATATTACTTTCTATGAACTGGATTTGAAATTCAGACCATTTCCTATCCTCAGAGTTACAGCTAAACCTAAAATCTGCTAACTTACTATGTTTGTTTATAGGTTACACATTTAACGACTCCAAAAAATACTACACTTTTTTAAAGAAAATTTTAAAATAAAATACAATATCTAACAATGATATAACTTGTTACAAATTAAAGGTAAACAAACAGATTGAATCCATCAATTGATTTGGTTTCTTTTATTAAGAAGGAAAAAAACACCTCAGTGTCATCCTCTAGTAGATACAAGCCAGCATGTAACGTTTAAGGGCACATAATGTCCTTGTAATTACAGCACTTAAAATGAAATCTGTTATAGACTTCAAAGTTTTATACAGGGTGGCATATTCCATAATGCAAAACAAAGAAAACAGTGGTCTTCCTTTATAGGATATTCTTGTAGAAATATATTGGCAGAGGTTCAGGAAAAAAAAGTGCTACTATTGGGTGAAAACTTCTTGGACCAAGCTTATACTTTCCTTATACCAGACTCTGCTGTACACACAACATCTCTGAAAAAGATAGCTAGTTACAAATAAAAACTTGTCAGAACATTGCATGCAAGAAAGGATTTCCAAAAGCAAAAGATGAGTTTGTAAAATTTAAATGTTTTGCAAAAGAAGTGCCTTCCTTCTAGGCATATATTTTGTTAGAGCTAGAAAACTATTTTGCTTCAGCTTTATAGGACGTAGGATATGCAGGTTGGAAGGGACATCAGCAGATGATCTAGTAAAACTACCTGCTGCTCAGAGTAAGATTATCTTAAATTGCCTCACAAAATTTTTAGATATTTAACTTACAAAATATTTTTTTCCTTCCTTAGTAAATAAGATTTTGCATTTATAAGGTCAGATTTTCAACTTTTTTCTTTAATTCCTGGGAGAAAAGAGAAGTGGAACTCTAGCATTTTTCAGAAAACAGAAGTCTGCTTTTCAATTTGTTTTAACAATGTTTATCATCTTTCAGCATTTCTAGATAAGAAATATTATGTATTTGAAAATTTATGCCTAGCTGTCTGCATCTCATCAGATAGCCCTGTAGTTCCAAGTAACGAGGGAGAGGTCTTGAAAAGAGACAAGCTAGTATCTCAATATTTATTTCAACTGAGAGACTTATGCCAAAAATTTCCTGACTTCAACTTGTTATTGGGACTTGCAAATCAATAAGCCATTGGGCTGCAACATTAAACTTGATGATGAAAGTCACGCACATGAAACAACGAAACTCTGAAAACACCCCGATGACAGATTTGGTGATGGAGAACTCTTACATTGCTGTTTTTCAGAACTGAAATGGCATGGACTATAAAGTCATCTGCAAGTCAATTCTTACACCTCATCATACAACAATAAAAGACAAGGTAAACTCTATGCAAAGTGGGCTAAGATACATACTTTGCATCCATCTCTTTTCCCAGACATTAGTCCAGCACAAAACATCCTAGCTGTGATAATCCCATATGTGGAATGACATAATGTTTGGTCAATAATTTCTACCTCCGCTTTCTGAAGAATTGCTGAACCTTCATCATCTGGAAAACAAATGAAAGAATGACTCGGAGCTTAGCATTTTGCTCATCTATGGAAGTGCAAAATGAGAAGTCTTCAGAAAACATCCACAGATACTTTCTAACTCCAAGTTATTCCAGATTCCAAACTACCTGCAATAGAGCTGAAAGCCTCTCCCAGGTTTCAGACATTTGTGTAATGCCATCTTTGTCCTTTGGCTACGTCAAATACAATGGCATAATCACAAGGGTTAGCCAAAAAACTTTTGAAATATTTTTTGCAAAATGTCTCAAGACTTCTTTTTTTCTCTTTTTATTTTTGAAAGGAAACGGGATTTTACAAAGGTATGTGAATCACCACAAGACAGATTTGCAATTAGGGTGCTATCTTTGAAGGTGCAGGATCCAAAAACTAAGATTATAAATCAGAGTTACAGAATGAAGATTGCTCTTCTGGCAGCATAAGGAATTTGGACAGCTCTCAAAATTTGGTTATCTCTGTCTGAAAGTTTTAGTAAAACACCTGTTTTCTGTAAGATACATACTTCCAGAAAAACAGAATCAAACTGAATTGTCCCCTTCTTTCTATATGCAGTTCTAGTATCATCAGGTGATCCTCTCAAGATCTGTATGTGACAAGAAACCTCACCAACATATTCAGATGTGCAAGTGCTGATTTACACCATGAAACTTTGTTTCAGGATTTGTTATGTAATAAAGTATACTTAAAAATACTTAAAAGACTGATTTGGCAAACAAACTATACAAACTGATGAAGGAAAATAAAGCCTTTTTTTCCTTTTTGAGGAGTCACATTTATCTTTCAAAATATTTAGCTTTTAAATTTCACAGATGACTAACCCGTTGGCTAAAGAGACACCCCACACCACACGTCTGTACCACCATCTTTTCCTGGCAAGGTGGTTACACCTCGTTCATAACCATATATTCTCTCACAGCTATTTATTCAGAGGCTGAATGTAACTTAGCAGGTGATAATTCTGGCTCTGAACATCAGTTCAAAATGCGGGAGGCTAACTACCTGCTGCTCCCTTGTGCCATGCATTTGCCTCTCCTACAGTCCACCAGGAGCAGTGGATGGGGTGGCTGGGTCAGCACAGTGCTGGCCACCTTGAGAAGGTGGGTGAGGCTGGGCCAGGGCAGCCCTGCAGGTGCAGACAAACCACCTGGGCCACACCTTTGTTGACAGACCAAAGCCTTGGTGCTGTGTTGGTTACATGATTTACAGCGAGGGAAGCCATCACACCTACCATTACACTGGAAGTGCTTTAGAAACATGGCCGCAAGAGAGGCAGAAGGCATCCCCAGCACAAGGGAAGAGGCAGCTCAAGACAAGCTGGTGGGAGCGCCAAGGCTACTCCTGCCATGGGTCAGCCTGCCATTACAGGTATGGCCATTTTGTCAATAGAGTGGCTGTTTTGTCAAGCTGCACTCTGAGGATGGAGCTGGCACCTCACAGCTGGGGCAAGTGCTACAGGGCTGTTCAGCCAGCAGAGGCTGAAGGCCAGAAGAAGGAGACTTTGCGGTCTCACCTCCCTGAGGCAAGTAGCAAAGGGTCCCTTTAGGCATGCTAAAATAATTCCAAAAGTAACAAAGGGGAAAACACCACAATCCTATTTCTGAGTGAGTGTAGCTCCCTGCAAATCTTAGCTAGCTACATGAACACACAGCGCTTACAAATCTACAGGTCTGGCAGCCAGTTTTCCTGAGTATATGAAGGTATGTGCATACAAGAACCTAATTCCAAAGGATAATAAATTCAAAACACTGATTTTCTGCACACCCCAGCCATGCAACAAGACCAGGTGTCCTGAACAACCCCCCACAGCTCTGAAAGCCACCGTCCACCTGGGAACAAAAGGAGTTAAACCGAAGCGATAACACTCACCTGCTTCCTGCTTTTGGCCCCAACCCGTTATCCAGCACCTGTCACCCCTGCGGACTTTGTGTGAGAAGGGGGGCACACAGATGGGCTGGATGAGGTGGCTCATGGCATCTGGCCACGGCTTGCTCAGCTGCAGCAGCGCAATGTCATAGTCGTAGTTCCTGCTGTTGTAGTATTCGTGGACTATGATCCGCTTCACTCCAGATACAAACTTTGCACGGCTTAGAGTTTGCATTCCCAGGTGAGCGTGCCATGCTCTGGGGTCAGCCAGCCTGGTCGGGAGCAAACAAAGAAGCCATCTCTTTAAAAAGTACCCCAAAACACTGACTGACAGCAGGGCAGGTGAAGGAGAGGGCACATTCACCTCAGTGTAGCTCAAACTCTAGAAGCTAAAGGCATCTGGGGATGCTAGCAATGCCTGGGACAGAGCTGGGGGGAGAGTGCTTACTTGCTCCCTTGAAAGCAGTGAGCTGCAGACACAAGCCATTCTCTCGATATCACCGACGCCCCACAGTAAGCAGCTCCCACAAAATGGAGGCTGACCTGCCAGGGCCATTCACCCTCCTCAGTGTTCGTACCACCTACGATCCGAGAGGTGGGATCGCTTGTCTTGCTGCTGCCACAGCCTGCAAGGGATATTTCAGGTTATAACTCCCATCCCCACTGCTTTCCTTTAGTGAGAGTGCTTCCCACATAGGAAGGAATCTCGCAGTTTGGAACATTTTGAGATCTATTTTCTTGCCCTGCTCTAATCATTAAACTTGTGTATTTGGCTACACTGTTCCTGAAACAAGAAATGACTTTAAAAAAGGCACTGACCTGGGAATTTGAAGGTTTCTTTTCTATCTCTGCTGCATAAATTTGCATCTAAATATTTCTTATGTCAGAAATGTCAAAGGAACTGTTAATTTAATAAGCACCAAAATAAATATATAAAAAAACCACTCATCTCTTTTCAATACTGTCAGACCTGAACTGAAAGGAGTCCATCAGGGAGGAAGGAAGTTCAGCATTATCAGGACACTTATTTCTTGTATTGTTCCCACTATTTTGACAAGAAAAATGTTTACACTAGCAGCCACATGTTCAGAGTTTAGTAATTTATTATTTCGGAAATCATCTGATCCAACATTAATTTGCATGGAAACTAATAATTCACAGGTGAAGAAGTCATGCCTCAACATGAAAAGCTGTACACAGTAATTTGTAGAGTAAGGAAGAAAGATTCCTCCGTAGGGCATGGTGCCCATCCCTAGTGTATGCACTTAAAGCCTCTCCTCAGGAGCTTTGGTCTCACACACCTACACAGAGGTGTTAATGCTTCTGAGCACTTTCCAGCACTCAGCCAAAGAGTCATAAGCAGCATTAAAGTTTTGGAACACAGCTAAGCATATAGCTAGTCTTTTAATATGTCCAACTGGGTGTAAGGCAGGTGCTAGCCAATTTGATATACAGGTAGAATGCCAGAAACAGCTGAGGGACAGAAAAAACACTTGATAATGTTCAGTTTAAGCTATTTTATCTTATATCCAATGTTATTGCTACTGCAGTAACAATCACCTGTTCATTTTACAGCAAAACAAACTGAAAAGCTTGCACAGAAGTTACTTTATGAAGATTTTGGACTAGAATGTGGCTCGATACTAGGAAATAGTGGTGTCTTCACTGTCCAGAAGAGACAGAGAAGTGAGAAGTTTGTGGCTTTTATCTCATAACAGACACATCACTTCTGAAGTTCAAATACAGTCTCACTCCAACAAAAGCACTTGACACTGCACCAGGCAACAAAAATGCTGCCTTACCAGCTAGCCAAGTTCACTCTGCAATTAACCCTGCTTCCCCATTCCTGACATAGCTACAATAGCATTACAGCTGATAAGGACTCTGTAACAGTAAGCTCACTCTCCCAGAAAAACTTAGAAAATTCTGCAACCAGACCTGAAGTAAAATGATAGCTGATCGTTACCCCAACATCAGTAAGAGTACACAATAAAATCTCAATACCTGCTGCATGAGTTGTACCCGGTCCAAAACAGGAAGAAATAAAGAACTTTATTATTCAAAAAGTTCAAAGTTCAGAAAGAGGAACATTTGAGAGGGACTTACTGCAGCTGCTTTCATCACTTCCATCAATACAGTCCACAGTCCCATCACACTTTGCGTTTTGTTTCCTAATGCAAATGTTATTCTTGCACTTAAATGTGTGGTTGGTGCAAGGAATACCTGAAATAGTTGTGAGTTAAAAAAAAAAAAAACAAAACAAAACAAAACCTATTGGCTCAGCTTAACACATGAATATACATCCGCATGATAAAAGATTTATACATCTATTAATAATGGAAGGCAAAATAGCAAAAGAGCACTTAGACTGGTTTAAGCTATCCTCGTCAAAGTGAAAGAAAGTATTCAGACAGAATTGCATTTATACTAAAGGCTTGTATCAACCTGGCTGAGTTTGAACAAACATTTCTTGCCACCCTCTCTCATAGCACTAATGAACATGGATATAGTAGCAAAAACTTAGCTGTAGAGTGTGTGTTAGGCTACACAGATAAAACACCCAGTACTTTGGAAAGAAATTATCCTTTATGTTCCTGTATTAACTATGAAATGAAAGAATGTAGTGAAAGCAGTCTTACTAATTGTATTCAGTTAAATTGCAACTCCCAGCCTTGGCCTTTTCCTGTTTCCCTGGGGCTCACAATAAATGAGACCACTCAAACCCAACCTATTTTTCTTGTCAACACACTGAACTTTCCATAGCCATTTACATAGACTGCCTAGTCTAGCAAATCAAACTCCACTACATTGCTTTTAAAAAATTATTTGCAGTACTTCTCAGTTGTTCTCTCTTTCATAGGTCATGGTGCCCATTTACTCTAAAAAGTTAAAAAAATGGCTGATTCAAACTGTCATGGACCTAATGATAATTTTGTAGCTTCCATAGAATTTTAAACATATTAACCTTATAACCCTGAAAGCTGCTCCAGAGAAACTGTAATTTTTATCATTATTTTACAGATGGTAAAAGAGATCCAGGAAATAATTTGCAGCAATTATGCTTCAAAGAGATAAAATCTGAGATTTAAGCTTTAAATCCCTAGATCTCCATCCTGCACCCAGAATACTTAATTCTTATGCCAGTATTTTGCTGCAGCAGATGTTCATGAGCTCGTTAAAAGAAACTGTTTAAAAAACAATATTGGCCTGTTTATAAGCACACCAGGAAACTGAACAGAATTATACAGGCCAAGTTCAAACTAACAGTGCCTCTTAATTCTTCAAACACATCATCCAGTATCCAAGTCAGAATCAGAGAGATGACAGAAGAAAGAAAAACAATTAATCAAGAGCGTAGCCTTACTGTGGGTGCAGTTCTGCTCATCTTTTCCATTCTCACAGTCACTTACTCCATCGCAGGCGAGCAGGTTATCCTGCATTGTGAAGCTGGAGTTACAGTTCCACTCAGGGACAACTTTAAAAACATAAGTCAAATCAGCTGCAGAAGCATGCTCGTAGTGCTAACACTGCCTTTCTGACTGTGCCTGGGCCCCACTTTCACACCTTCACTGCATGGTACAAGGAGGAGTACGGGTGCCACGGTGCATGGAGGAATCGAGCGCAAAGGAGCTCAGTGACCTATTCCAGTTCACACATTGCCTCCAAGTGGCCCAAGTTCTAAAGCTGCCTTCACCATGGACATTTATTATCACTCTCATCTATTCTATACACCACAGTTTGTCATTCTCCCACAAAACCAAAATAACTCATCTCACAGTTGATCAGAATTTTATCAGTACTAGATTTATCACAAGGAAAAGCTAAAAACATAGCCTGTTTTGGCTATTTTTGCACACTTTCTTCCTCATGCTTTCCAGTCACATACCTTCTTCATTCTTATTTTTGTCCCTTGTTAATTAACTATGAATAAAACACTCAAGAGAGTGACTGATAGTCTGTACCTTGGACAGACAACGTGTTACCAGCTTTCTTTCCCCCCCAACCCCTCCAAAAAGATTGCATCTAGTTTGATCTGCTTTCCAAGACTAGAGAATACATTCTTTGGGTTTTCCAGTCAAGATGTCTAGTTTGTGAGTACAAACCACAGAAGAGTTCATCACTTTCATCGGAGCAGTTGTTTATGCCATCACAGCGCTGCATCTGCTGGATGCATAAGCCTGTAGAACACTTGAAATGTCCAGGTGGACAAGCTGCAAGTAATAAGACAAACCAGAACAAACAACAACACAGCTTAAAAGTTTCATTTTCCCAAATATTACCAGCTCATTTCATTTACAGTAAATAAGCTGTTCCAAGGAATCAAAGCTAATCTAAGTTTGTCTGTATGCATTGTCAACACTTAACTTGAGTTCAAACTGTCAAACTCAGTGATTTAGTTGAAAACTGGAATTTAAAAAAAAAAAAAAAAAATCTCTAAAGTTCCAATTCGGCTGTTATTGCAATGTGTACTGTAGGCTCTCCACTAGGCCTGGACCAAATCAGCCAGTGGTTTATGGTGCTACACAAGACAGATTAGAATGCCATCTTCTTTTAAAGGAGAATCTCACTTTCAGTACCTAAACTTTGCAACTTCGATTAGTAACCTCTATTGAGGTAACTTATGAATTACATCAATGTTTGTCTTTGAAAATAAAATCATGAAGTTACTATTGTGTTGGCTTTTTATTTTTACATACTTCATACATATGCAATGCATAAAATTGCTCTAATGTGACAACAAACTATGACTACAAACCGTTGCTTCTCTGTAACTTTAACAACATGAATACATAACATTAACACAGGGGGAAAATAGCAGTAAACAGCTGTCTGTTTCAGCTGTTTGGTTTTTTGTTGTTTTGTTTGGGTTTTTTAAATGTTGGTAAAGTATTTCTCAAATTTTTGAGATTATTTTCAGCTCAGATTTCTACTGACACACAAAGTATTTAAATTGATGGAAACACTGGAATAAACAGCTAGTTATTTGGAACTCTCTGTTGCATGGAAGTCTTTGTAGTAATAGCTTTCATTTTCAAGGTTTTGTTTGCAGTGTTTCTATCAGGAACATCAGACTTCAGTTTACTGCACCGTGGCCATAGTCACACAGGAAATTTTAAGGACTGTGCAGAAGAGAGTAAACTGTGCGTACAGGAAACCAGAGCATGCTGCACGTGCCCACAGACCCTAGTTGTGGAGCCTTGATGAGCTAGAAAAGGCTCTTTCTTTGCTAGTCACTTGCCTTGATAAGACTAGAACAGAAAAGTGAAAACCCAGCAGAGAATTTTCTGCATAAACCTAAGGAAGTCTTACTGGATCTGAAAAATGCTGCTTCACAGGTATGAAATGCAAAAAAAGGATTGAAAAAGATAAAATCCATCTTACGCTGGCTGATGTTATAGTTGCCATACTCCACCAGAAGTGGCTTCTCTGAGACCTTCGAACTGCACTGAAGCTCTATGTTGACAGTAGAACTTGCAATGTGGAAGACTGTTTGGTGATCAACATAGTAACCACAGTACCTAAAAGTGTTCAATGGAGTTCAAGAGCAGTCTTCACATTAAAATTGCCTTACATACAGTTTGAACACCAATATTAATGAAATTCAGCAATACAGTCAGCAGCCATACTTTAAGAATCTGATATAGTACCCAGTTCCCCAAAATTCTGGTCTTAATCCTTCATGACCACACACATGCAAGAAGAATGTTTTGCGAGAAAGTCTAGAGGAACAGAGATGTAATGAAGAAATTTATCAAGACAAACATGGATGCTTTTGTCACCACTTCTGAAATCTGTTTTTAAATGACTTGCACTTTTGGGAAGACTTCAGTAAGTTTGGTGGGAGGAGAAGCATCAGCACAACAGAGAACAAATTTAGCTGCTCTAATTTTGAGGATTGTACCTAAAGAAAGGAGCGCAAAGGCATTGGGATAAAATTGAACCAACTAATTCTGAGGCAAAGGAGAAAAGATTTAGAGAAACTGAAAATATTTCTAAGTAGTCACCCAGCCTTAATCCACAGTTAACACTCTGGAATTTTACCTTTGAAAGTCATGTCTTCAAACACCTAGTCTAGATGAATAAAATTATCCCTTGAGTCTGCATCTACTTTAAGCTGCCATTTTGGCAAAAAGCTTCCTTGGACTTCTGCCTAGGTGTCACCTTGCTCAGAGAAACCTAAATGCTCCCTGATGCCAGTAAATATTTAATCCATCCATTACCAATCCATTTCTACTGCCCCTTTCATCAAAGGTGCCAAAGATGTTGCAACTAACATTCAGATGCTACTCTAGATGGGAAAAAACAAAGAAAGAAAGAAAAAAAAAAAAAAAAAAAAAGAAACAGCCAAAATATCTACCCCCCAATCCAAAAAAAAAATACAAACTCAAAAAAAAAAACCCTCTTTTAACAAGGAAAAGTTTTTTGATCATGCTTTAAAAACTGGAGAATTTTAAACATAGTAAACCAATGAATATTTACAGTACAGGTTGTTCTAGAAGTAGAAATAAAGACCCTCTCCGCTGTCCCACTGAAACACCCCAAAAATGCAAGACTAGTGAGAAAAACATCTGGATTTAAGATTCCTGTCAAAAAATTACTTATCAATCTAAATAGATTTAAGAACATAAACAGCTGTATTGATTCTTAGCATGCTTGGCACACACACTTGCTTGACAGCAGTGCAAGGTCACATGCTGCAGTTAGAATGAACTTGTGAAACATGGAAATGGGCTACTGTATTGGCAAATGAAGTAATGGAATAATGGAATATTATCCAGAGGAAAATATTTCCCTTGTTTATTTTGGTAACACCAGGACCACTCTTCACATCAATGAATACAGGGAAATTGGTCAGTAATTTCCATGTGTATAGATGTTGCCTGTGGATCTTGTGTACCTCACTGAGCCACGCCATAGGGGATGGTCATCCTCACTTGCATATTTCTACCTGTGCTTTGTTTCACCCTTTGAAAGGGAAAAATTCTTTTAACAGATCCAGGAGATTCTGTTCCAGTAATGTGAAAAATTAATAAAACAATTAATAAATAAATTTTCAAAATACATGTTCTATATACCCTCTAAACAGATTTCTTTGAAAACAGCTTTCTACTATAGTAAAGTTAAGGGGGGTGGGGTGGGGGGGGTGGAATCTGCTAAGGCTAGGAGTGAAGACTTCCTACTGTAGGAAGTCTTCATCTTTCTCACTTTAGCATCTTTTATCAGTGTTCCCAACCTAAAACAACTTGCCAAAGTACATAACAAAATGCCACCTAACCTTCCAGTTCCTCTCAATTAGCCCACAGGCATTTTCTGTATTTCTTCTTCTGTCATTACTTAGACAACTTCCCTCTAATAAACCTTAGCACCATTTTAAAAAAAAAAAAAAAATGGCATGCTGCATTGACCACTTCTCAGCCACATAAACCCACCTCATCTCACCACATGTAGGGGAAGCTCCTGCCCATCTGTGGAAGAGCTGAGTCAGCTACATCAAGGAAGCTATCTCCTGTACACAGTGAGAAATGCCATCTGCTAGTAGGATTTGTAAGACAGAGCTACAGACCCTTGGAAGCCTTCTACCGGTGTTTCACTAGCCATTTCTCCAGGTCCAGGACAAATGGGGGTTGCAAAGAATCATCTGTAACTCCATACCATTGCTACAAAGAGAAACTAATTAAGGGGATCCCATCCCGTGTGTTGAAACAAGGAGTAGGATACCTTTTGAGGGGATGAATAGGTGCATGCATTCTGTAGCAGAGGTAATGGAATGTTGCACCTGTGGGCTTCAAGAAAAATAAAACACTGGCAACCTCTTTGTTCACATAAGCCTCTAGTGGTCTGCTCATAGAGACTCTTGATACTTCTGCCTATGAGACTTTCAGCCAAAACAGATCATCAGCTGTAACTCCTCTGACTAGGCAGAAGAGCATTTGCATGTCCACTGGGAGAAAGAACTCCGTGGTTGCATTCAATGTCTCTGGTTAGATAGTTATCCCTAGAGGTTTGAATGAACCCTAGCCACACCATCTAGCAATCTTTATTTACCAAGATGACTCCCCTGAAGCCTCTTAACCCTTTTAACCTAAAATACCAGAACATGCATGCTATAAGCTGCAAATGCAGGAGGCTGAAAAGATGGGGTGTTCCACTCCTATTTCATTAATCACTAAAACATGGGGAAAATAAAATATCAAAATGTTTCACAAATTAAATCTTTTTTTTCCATCAGAAGTTGACATAGAACAGAAATTCCTAGAGGTTCAAAAGCCTTATTTCCACTGAAAAAAAGCACTTCTAAAGGGAAAATGGTCTTGGTCTACTTATATAGTTAGCAACTGGCAACAAAAATCAGGAGCATGTGTTTTTTGCAGTCCTTCAAAAGTAACACTGAGTGCATTTCTAAGGCTCATATTTGGACGTTTCATTCTGTGGAATATATAATTGATAAGCTTATTTAATAGCTGCTCTTTCATATAGAGAATCTTTCAACATGAACCCATCATTGTTTTTTCCTCCAAATTTTGCCTTTATTTTATTCATATCTCAGTCACTCCTAATATCTCAAATCTTTCCAATTTTGTCATAAAAAGAGCACAAAAAAAACCACAAACACACCAAAAGTTGCCTGTTTTGGCTGGTGTTTTTATGTGCCAGTCTACTCCAGCAAACAATTCTCATCAAGGCACAATTTTAGGAGCTGCAGAGGAACTAATTTTTTTTCTGGAGAAGTACAATATGGTAACAAAGAACATAGAAAGTTTTTTCTCTTCTCTGCAGTTCTTCCTGTTACATGCTTAAAGGCATGACTGACTTTTTCTGCACTCACAACTGAAACTAAACATTCAGTTTCAAGTGTGATCTTACTGGGGTTTCCATCGGAACAAAGTTTAAAAAAATAAATTGAAAAATTCCAACATTCTAAATCTAACCTTGCCTCATCATCCAGTGATTGAAATATGACAAACTGGGTGAAAAAATGGCTGCACACTGTTCTTGGGAAAGCAGCAATATTTATATTAAAAATAGAAGCAATATTTTGATAAAAAACACTTAAGAAATATAGTCGTGCCTTTGTAGCCATCTGTACAGCTTCTATTTCCAGATTCAGTGACTGGAATGTGGAAGCAATTAATCTTCTGTTCCAAAGAATTTCTTTGCAAGAGCTTTCACTGAGATGTTAATTAGGATTGGTGTCCTCATGAGCAATCACAGAATTAAGTTACACTTAAAAGGGTCTTAACAGACCTTGTTCAATGATCCCAGAAAATGTGGAATTATTTTAGGGTTCACAGGACATTTGTCTTCACCCAACTCTTCCAATTTCTGTCTCTCTGGAGAGCGTAAAAGGCTTTTGTTTTCATCTTTCTGGTACTCTTCAATATACTTTTTTTTTTCTTTTTTACATGTATATGCACATATATTTTGCAAAGATTCAGTTACATCATTCAGTCACATCAGCCAAAGTGAAAGAATGGTAAAAGACACCAGTGAAACGTCTCCGTGGAAGCTGTGTGAGTTGCAGTAGCCGTGGGAAGGTTTATTTTGGCAATGTTAGATTAATAACCCATGCAGAAGTACTTACATGTGTTCATTAATTTTCCACCATCCTCGCTCACAGCCTTTAATATTCTTTTCACTGATAGTATAGTTATGGAACTTCAAAGCTATACCAAGGCTCTTCTGTGGAGTCTGTTGTGAGTAAGGAAGACAGTGCAAGCAGCATTCTTTTTCCTTTTGTGGACATAGTACTTAGAAGTCTATAGACCTATCTCAGCAATTAGGGTGCTTGGCAACACCCATGCCCTGGTTACTGTGTGGACTTTGCCAGCTCAACAGCCAGTACTTGAGACACCTGCCAGCCATCCAGTCTTGCGTTAAAGGAAAGGCTGGCAAAGCCCCATCACAGCTGCAGGCTTTCTCCCTCTCATGCCAACAGTCCTTTCATCTTCAAAAAGCCCCTGGTCATAGAAAGCAGCTTCTGTATTAAGATCAAAGCACTCCAATGCAACCAAATTGACTTGTGTAGGGACACACAGCCCCAGTGGGTTGTTAGCCAAGACACTGAACTGAACACTGGTGTCACCTTTGTAATGCTAGGAGTTATTTTTACCAAAATATTGTAGTCTTCTGCTAGCACCTGCTCAGTCAAGAATTATTTAGCATTTCACAAATTATTTCTAAGCCCATTGGTATCATGGTTGTTAATGAAAACTTCCCTTATTAAAACAAAAAGGACCTTTTTAGAAGACGTGGCAATGTTCCTTCAAAAAAATAAAGGCTAATTCAGGGCAAGATTCAAGAAATGAAAATTTTTCTCCTACTCTCTTATTGAAAACATGATTTGGGAAATGAGGGAAGTTTCCATATTGAACTACTGGGAAATTAAGCTGTTTTGAGAAATAAGTTCTGATGGTTGCCCATGTTAAGTGTTCAGAAACTTTTCTGTCAGAGGTCCAGGGTGAACTGAAGACCTGAAGTTTAGCAAAAAAAGTAATTGCCATAACTTTCTGCAAGAGGAATAGGCTGTACGTAGGTCATAGCTAGCTGTAGGTCATGTGCAGTAGCACATGTAAAATGTGTCAGTGAAGTGGACAATGTGCTAACAGACTCCATTCAGACTGGTGTGGTGGAACATGGGCAACAGCTAGCTTAAGCAGACATGAGTAGCATACGCAGAAAGATGGATAAATAAGGGACTGCATCATATCAATTACCATATCTTTAGAGAGGAAAACATTGAAGAACAAACCATAAGCCAAAGATCATATTTAAGCCCCATCAATAGGGAAAGCCTAATGTCATCAGACAAGGCATGGCAAAACTATTCTAAACCAATGTAAACTTTTGGACATTTGCTGTCAGAGAAGTACCTGAAAGGATACAGAAAAAGGATACCAAGGGGAAAAAAAAAAAAAAAAAAAAAAGTCTGTGGGATTATACTGAAAGGACAGACTACCTAGGAAAACAAAAATTAATTAAGGAAAATAAAATAGACTGAAAAGAGATATCAGAGAAGTGGCAGTAATAAGATTAGAGGAGTCTTTTCTACATAGTTTTTTCCCCACATTTTTTTGAGGGTGGGAAGAGAGGAATTAAAAACAGAGAAGTCTTACATTCTCTGTGAGGTAATTCTGCAGGCTAAATATAATAATTAACCTCTCCATCTTTGTAATAGGACAGTTTAGGAACTATGTTGTCTTTGTTAAGAATAAGTGCACATAAAACAAAGAAACAAACAAAAAACAAACAACAACAACAAAAAGAAACACCTCAGCACAGACAGCTCTTCTGTCTGGCATGTCATTTCTATGAGGACGTAGGTTACTTCCTACAAACTCTTTCTGCTGTGCTTACAGATTCTGTGTACCTAAAACACACAACAGTGCCTAAGAAGAGAAATTCATGTTACCTGGAAGTTCCATGCACAAAGACATTTTGGAGGATAATAGCTTGGATAATAGGGACTTGTGATTCTCCCTTCATAGCCAGTTTTCTCTTCAGTCACTATTGCTTTTCCACACCCTAGAGAAATGCAAGGAACAACAAGTTGATAAACCTTAATGAACTTTTATTTAGTTCAAGCAAAGCTATTCAATGAGCTAAGCATCCAAATTTATCATAAGTCTTTCACTGCAAGACAGGGCGGATTAGGAATTAAGTTAAAATTAAACTCAAACTCAATTTAAGTTAAGAAGATACGTTTTCCCAAATGATGCAGACATGGGATGTAAAAGTCTAGGAATACTTGCTGGGCTCTGCAAGACCAGGAGAAAACATTGAGAAGTTTTGTGTTGGTTATTTCACTAAAGGAAGCTCCACAAACAAGTCACAGTGAACACAGACTACACCAACATATCCACCTTGCAGTAGCACATGAAGATTTCTAGTCTTAAAATGCAGTCATTGAGTGAAATGAACAATGTGCTAACTTAATCAGTTGCCTGGAAGCCAAAACTTCATTTTATGACTGCTCAATGGATTCATTAAAAACAAACCCACACATACAAACAAACACACGACACAAAAAAAAAACCCAGACCTTGATTTCTACTTACCTATAAGGGGGAATTAATCACGTGCATTTAAGATGATATTTTAATGCTTAATTACTCTTATCATGGAAAGTATGAAGCATCTTTCTGATATGCCTCTATTTCCTTGCATTGCATTGTGTTAGATTTTTATTCTCGGGCTACTAGTGCGATGTTCCTTATATTATTTCTGGTTATGATCTAACCACTTCTGCTTTCTATTGCATTAAGCTTTGCAATGGTGAACTTCACACAAAGAAGTCAGTTATGTTTGTGTGCCAACGAGGAGGCAGGGATCGATAGAAAATGCTGACAAAGCTACTGAAGTTGTATTTTCTGAAAGTAGTTTCTAGTGCTGAACTCGTTCCACCTTTAACACCACCACCGAGTCCCGAATCAGGAGAGGCCAGAGCAGTGCTACACCTGGAATAACAACTCCATCTACTGGCACAATGCAGTCCTGACCAACTGAATTCAGTCAGTACTGGTTTCAGCCTTGTACCTTCATCGTTGATTTAAGAACAACTAATCTGCACAGATTAAATAACTGAGGAGCAAGCAGACACTCGGTAATGCAGAGGAGATGGAGGAGAGAGATAGGCACGAAGAAAAAAAACCTATGAAGTACAGGACTCATTTATGCATAGTTAGGAACATGACAGCCACTTTAGGTTCTTAGAAACAACATAAAGAACACATTTCCAGACACAGAACAAACCTACTTTCTTGTGTAATGGCCTCAAAATAGCCATGAAATTCCTTCTGTTCCTTTATTTGTTCTGCCTTAAACATAACCAGCATGAGATTATTTGTGGACACCAGTGACACCAATGAATCTGCTGGTTCACAAGCTCTGAGGGGGAAGAAAGGAGAGTACACACATAAGTAGTCAGTGGGAAAAAAATAAACAAACCCAAAACCAAACAAACCCACAACCAAAAAGAGACACCGAAACCAAACACTTGGCTCTCATTCTGTGCATAAGTTTTCCACTGCTGCAGAGCTTATCTGTTTCAAAGCCTAGTAAAAACTCCATGCTCTTAAACATAAAAGTACCCATTGTAAAAGCAGTTGGAAATTAAGTATTGGAAAGTCATTTCTTGGAAAAAAGGCAGAAATTGCAAACATGAAAAGGAAGATTGAATGGTTAGCTCAAGGAGATAATACTGACTTTCAGCCTTCACTCCAAGCAAAAATTAATGAAGCCAACAGTAAAGAAAGATTTGTAGACAGAGAAAATTTATTTTATTAGACCAACAGATTTAGCTTGAGTTTGGGGTGTGGGAAAGACAAGCAAATTATTCTTTAAGTCAGAAATGAAGAACCCAAGCCAATCAATTGGTCTTATTAAAAGAAAAAGTTATTTTCCATATGCATTACCTGGCAGATACCTTCAATCCTCTACTGATACTAACAACTAAATAAACGCCATCTGCTGTCTTATAGACAAGTCAGTGAGTAATTCAGATGACTAGAGGACAGCTCTCGAAGAGGACTGAAAAGCCAGTGCTCTTTTTAAAGGATTATACACACACTGACAGGCCAAAGAAGACTTTCAGGAGTCAAAACACAGAATTCTTCTGTTTGATGGAGGTACTGTTTTCATCTGGTATGGCAGGGCCCTGTGGAAATAGTTACTAGGAATTTCAAACAAA
Source organism: Merops nubicus (assembly GCF_000691845.1). NCBI lineage: Eukaryota > Metazoa > Chordata > Aves > Coraciiformes > Meropidae > Merops > Merops nubicus. Next base: position 59,830 of record NW_008587420.1, on the reverse strand, counting down.
AATTCCCCAAACAAGCCTACTGGATCATTGGAGGGAATTAAAACCCAAAACCAGCCCACATCCCTCGGTGCATTAGAGCTTTATCTCTAGATTTTAATCACCCTCTAAACTACCCAAAGTAGCTCAAAAAAACCCCCCGAACTGGTGAGTGGTAGTAAGTGTGAAGAGATCACGAGACAGTTTTAGACTTTCAGCCTTCATATTAAAAGTACTAATCTTCATATGGAAGATTTTGCTTAGGGAAGGAAATTCTGACACTTTATTTTCTTTAAAAAAGAAAAAGTATTTTGCTCATCGCTATGTTCATAATGCATGAATATTAAAGTATTTTTAACAAAAACAACCCCCAAAAAATGCAGCCAAGAAATCTACAGAAAAAAAAAAAAGAAAAAAAAAAAAAAACACACAAATTATTGTCAATGTCAATGAATTCTCAATGCAAGCTTATACTCACCGGTACAGTATCTTATGTTTGATTGGCATCAGGGAGTCATAAATGGTTAGTGAGTCAGTGATGCAGTTATCTGCTTCAATCTGAAGGGATACTATTGAAAGACGAATTATATGGCCTACTGATGCAATCAGCTTAAAATAGCAGATTGTTTCCCCTGAGGTAGCATGGATAGCCAGAGGAAAGTGCTCATTTAGGCGATCAGCATACAGGTCATACATACAATTTGTTCCTGTGAAAATGACACATTTTCAGCAGTGGATACTCACTACAAAACTGTTAAATCCTCATGGAGTATTAAAGAAAAATAAACTAAAGCAACATATGAAAGCATAGCTAAATATTAGAACAAAGTAGTCTATGGCACTCAGTGGCATATCTTAGTTACAAGCCTGTGGTCAAGAAAACGTCTATTCCCAAAACTACAGAACATCACAAACAGTGCTGTGACTAAGTTCTTGTATGGCCTTTGTATGAAAGCATCACTATTTTGTACGACAGGTGTTCACAGTTAAGAAAGATCTGTGGAGCTCCCAGAGGATAAAGTACCTAAATCAAATCATCGTTCATTGGAAAAGGTTCATGAAGGCAGAAATCAACTGCTCATCCCTAAGGATATTTATAATAAAATAAATCCAAAGTAAAAATCAGGCTACATTTTTTATTATTACTTTGGAGTTTTAGATGATTGCTCAAACATTAGGCTTCTCAATGTTTTATTGTGGAATGAGCTCTGAGCGCTACTATTAAATTCAGATTTACCAATTCATTCAGGTTGGAAGGCATGCTAGGACTTCTCTTGTTCAACACCCTGCTCAAAGGAGGGTCAAAGTTTATTCAGACCAGTAGCTTGTCCTGTCAAGCCTTGTAAACTTGCAGCATTAGAAGTCACCATTAGAAGTGGAAGTATCATGAAATGTAAATTATACATCCTAGCCTACAAAACTTTTATTTTAGAAAAAAGGTTGTATTATAATTTACATAAGAATCACCAGATAATTACCCTACTTGCACCCAGTTTTCCAATTAAGCTGAAACAATTGTTGCTTTCAAGTCAAACATGTTGAGGTCTTTATTTCATTTAGTGTTGCAACTCCCATTCAGCAAAAAGTTTAGGGTTTTTTTGTTTGGTCATATCCGAAACTCTTAACATAGGTCTTTGCAAGGTGAGGAGGAAAATACAAATCAGGAAAGATAGGATCCAAAGGAAATATCTGCATTAATTTCTGCCTATTAAAAAGATGAATCTCTGAGATAGCTACTGTTTTGGAACACCAGTTAGACCATTGTGAAAGTTCACTATCTATCTATTGTTGACTCAAATTAACTGTTGGCCTTTTAGCCAGTGTTTAATCAGGATAGGAAGTGGCAGGCATTGTCTGACTTCCACTTCTAATTTACATTCTTGAAACTAGTCCTATGAATGTTCATGAACAATCTGTAAGGGTCACATACCAGTCAACTGAATTACAGTAACAGCTATTTAAAGCTTTGGTCAAGCCATTGTTCTTCTTTCTTCCTTCTTGTTCTTATCTCTTCTCAGTAACATTCTTTTTGTAAGGGTCACTTGTGCTTATTTATTCACCAGTAACAAAGTAATTTTAGATTATAATCTTTAGAATTATGTGACTGTCATTACTTCTAAGTAGTTAAAAATATGACTAGCTCACTGCTGGTGTGGAGTATGGTGCAGAGAATTCAAAGCTAGCTCTGGTACTAGAAGTAATGCAGGCACGACAGCTTGAGACCAAAGCTGGATACAGTCTTTCCTCAGAGACCCCTGCACAGCGAGATACCATGGCAATGCAAATCACTCACATCAGCTGAATCTCCAAGTCTCTTCTCCAATCCATTCTTCTATACATCTGCACTCCAGTGCTGTACCTGCACTAACGACTAGGTGGATCTTCATGCCAAAATAACTCCACTGCTCACAAAACACTATCAAGCAACGCACCTTCTTTGTATGCTACTGCATTAACACTTTGACCTCTGCATCATATTCTGTAGTCCTAAACAGACACACTCAAGGTACCACAACAAATCAAATTGTACCAATATAAGGCACTCTGAACTCCTGTGGTAATCCATGTTGTTGTTTGCCTGCAACTTTATTGTATACCAGCACTGCACTTCTCATGGATACCAGGTGCCACCCGTGGTTGACTACACTGTAATTCTCTGAAAGGCACCTAGAACACGGCAGGTCATCCTTCTCTCTTTATATGAAAGGTAAGCCCTAAAAAAGCCTTAGCATCAATTTTTTTGTGTTGCACTCTTCTCCTTATTTTCTTCTCTTTTATGAATTGCACTCTGAAATAAATTGAAACACAAGAGCTGGGTGTACTAATTCTTCTGCCTTAGAACACTGAACTGGGAAATTAAATTCCTATGCAGGTAAGCACCAATACACAAAATCATTTTAAGCAATTAAAATGCATGTAAGGAGATGTGACAAAAGCCAATATTGCTATGCTGTGCAGTTTAAGTCAGAAAAGATTTTGAGCAAATGAATGCTGTAGCAAGCTTGACTTGGATTTTGAGAAAATATGTCTGATGATGATGTAAGCACTGCAAACCATGGCCCAGGGTCTGTGACCCAAAGTCTACCTGCGGACAGCAGTACTAGGACATCTTGACTTGGGTGCACTGATAAAAGTAATTGTCGAATTCTGAGAAAGTATACAAACTAAAATCTTGCAAAGTAACAGAAACAGAAGTCACAGACAGAAATGCAGTTGTCTCAGAAAAAAAACAAAGGTAGACATGGGGAGGTAAAAAACCCTTAAAAAACTGAAACAGTGCAACCTTACAAGATGAAAAGTAATCCTGTGTCAAGGAACAAGAGTGGCCAAGACATCCCTATGACTGACAACTGCTGGCCCAGTAAACTGTAAACAACTAACTGACTCAGTTTATTTCCTACCATTCAGCCTGGTGCATCTGAAAAATTTATCAGTCAAACTAAAAGCAGATAGTTCCTGTATTTGTCACATGCAAGACTCTTGGTAACTCTTGTAGCAACTCAGGACATAGATGCTGAGGCTGAACTTAACCCTCTTAATACTGAACAGTATCTTTGAGTCTAAGACATGAACCAAAAACTTTGTTCTACACCTCTTCTCTGTGAAGAAGCTGCCAAAATGGTGAATTACCTGTTCCTGTTGTTGACCAATAATCTGACCGAAGACCTGCTGCACAGAAAAAGAGTTGGGTGAGGCTTCCCATTTGCCCAAAATCCAGAATTCAGGGTTTAATTCAGTAACACTTCTTTATTCATAACAGTAAACACACAGGACAAAACAGCTATCTCAGCAAAGGAGACCCCTCAAGCCACCTTCATTTCTGAAAATGGCTTTCAAGTTATCGTGTCCCCAGACATCTTAGTGCCCGAGGCAAGAAGAAACTGCATGCCAAATGAGCAATCAAATTTAATTGAAGAACTGAGACAGAGGCATCCAGGAGGTCATTTTCCCTTGGCCACAAGCTTTTTCAGCTTTCAGCTGAACAGAATTTTTCAAATAAGCTTTTTCTGTCCTGTGTTCATAGAGCTCAAAATCATACATTTTGTAGCTAATTACATTAAACATACTCAAATCCTACATTGCTAATTCCTCCCCAGACAGACAAGGCACAGGCGTTGTGTAATGAATGGGTAGCTTTATAATTTATTTTTTAATCTTTAATATGAAGGGGCTAAAGTTTGATCTGTGTGGAAACCTTAACCCTCCATCTTTTCATAAAGTCACAAACTAACCCAAATCTAAGTTAGCTACAAGGTGTCAGTCTTAGTTGTTCAATTTGAACATAAGCACTGTAAGTTTTGCAATCTATTCACAGGGATATTTTGCAGCTACCTTGATTTGAAGTCAAATTGGGATTTTATTTTCCTTATTTTCATTTTCCTTTTTTTCTTCTCCTTTTCTATAATTATTTTATTATTAGAAGCTAAAGATATTGGACAAAATTTTTGTTTTATCTACAGAATTTACTGCTTCAATATAAAATGCTTGCTTAATGAAGTATTTCCTCGAGGATATGGGGGTGTGCCAATACTAACCGCTTAGTACGATGGAGTCCAAGTCAACTGCAAGGCCCTGAAGACTTCCCACCGAGGTCCGGTTAACGATACTTGTCTGAATGGAATCCTTTAAAATGGCAGCTACACAATCCTCACACAGCACTTGGCCTTTCGCCTGTGGCACCACAAATACGATCCAGAAATGAATAAGAAGGCCTCCATTGTTGTTGTTACTGAAATAAAAAGGTCCTACAGATTATCATCAAGTTGAAAGTTTTCTGAAGACTAGACTCTTAACACAAGCTTCAGAAGTACAAATTTACAAGTTTATGGCTCATTTCCATCTTGTTTGACACTGAATGTGTTTTTTTTCCTCTATTAAAAAGATAAAGTACGTCCCCAAAACACACTCCTCGTATCCAGTTAGGGATCTTCACTATGCTGATTTCCTGATTATCTCCTAAAGATCAAATTAGAAATAGCAGAATTATCATCTTCAGAAATGCAGAGCACTGCATTGCTACACATCTCACCCTGTGCTGTGCACTGCAGCATGTTAGAAGCAATTCCTAAACTATTTAGGTAACACATTAGAGGCCATGTACAGCCACCCCAATCTTTACCTCCTAGCAGGGAGAAAGATCTTAAAATGAAATATAGAAACTCCTGCTCTTGAACCAAAACTGTATTTGATTATTGGAATAACTAGTCCTCGAGCATTAACTACACATGTAATATTGGAGTGTGTGTACTTTATTGCACTACAGCTATTTTCCCTTTCTTCTGTCAATAGAAAATAGCTTTATACCAACAGCATTACTTACAGAATTTGTGCAACCTAGTCAATAACAGAGTTGTGCTCTAACAGCATGCTTAAGTGGTTAAACTACTGTGTGATCTATCAGGAAGAATATCACCAAACCACTTCAGGGACTTTATTTCTGTTTACCTTATATTCTACTCTTGGCAGACAAGAACTGTTTATAAAACTTTAGTCTGCCCTTTTGTGGAATGAATTGGTATAGATTATAAGTGAATTTTGCTATCAGCACAAGTACATAGCAAAGAGATGAAATCATAACCATCAAAAACAGGCTTGTTTTGTATGCTCGTTGTATTATATACTACCTAGCAGAAATAGTTACATTAACAACAGTTTTACCTGACTTCTGAAACTGTGGACTGCTTATAAAATTTGGAGAAAGATGAGGTTGTGTAGACCAAGTTCATCTGAAAGAGAAAGTATTAAGATTTAGCATTTCTGAAGGTCAGCTATACCTGGAGATGTTATGTGCCTACGTCTTCCCAGGAACATCCATTTTTCCACCAGGAATAAGCAATATGCACACATTTCTGAGCATACATTGGCCAAGCTTGGCAGAGCAGCAGGCATGAACAGAACAGCTCTTCAATGCACCCGTAACAAGTCCAATATTCCCAGGAGACATATCAACTCTTCTGCCCTTGGCCAGCTGATATGTACAGCAATGCTTTTCCCAAATAAAGTGGATTATGAAAACGGCGTGCATGAAAAGGTGCAGTTACAGGAGATATCAGAGCTTTTTCCTGAATAACAGAATCACAGAGACTGAAATTGGAAGGGGACACTGCAGAGCATCTAGTCAAACCCTTCTGCTCAAAGCAGGATCAACTACTCTAGGTCGCTCAGGGCCAAATCCAGTTGAATACTTCCAAGAATTGAGACTCTATAACCTCTCTGGATAACCTGTTCCAGTGTTTGATCACCTTCACAGTTAAACGTTGTTTTGTTTTTCTAATGCTTATGTGAAATTTTCTTACATTTCAATTCATTTTGTATGTATTTTCTTTACAAATGGCATTTTATTAACATATTTCTTTCCAATATACAGTGTCACACATGAAGAAGGAAAAACTGCTCATTTCACACTGTGTGACTGCCTTTGGGGAAAGCAAGCTCTCAATTCCACGGGTTCTTTGTATGCATATGATGATACCAGACTGACAATAACCTTCATTCCTCTTGTTCAGAGGCACACTTCTAAAGCCACAAGGTGGCATGTACCTCAAACTGTTCAGACCTTATCCTGCTGCTTAATGGTTAAAATTAATGCCCAAGGCACTGTAACCTGGATTATTTTGAAGCAAAGGCTTTAAAAGTCACATTAATATTAGTCAGTAACTTCTAGTGTTTGGCACAGGAGCTTTGAACAATTATTTCAAGGGCCTAAAAAAAGTGGATGAAACTCAGTCTTTCTCCAGACTACAAGAGTTTTTATATATTACTGTTACCATCAAAGGGGAAAAGAGCCTATCTTGAGAGGTACATCCACTACCTCTCTAGGGGTCTCTTGGCCAGGAGCCATGAGCCAAAGGGTTTCAAAGAAAAAAAACAAACCAACCCCAGATCCCCCACATCCCTACTGGCAATTTTAGTCAACAGTCACGTTACCAAGAAACACAGTTTCACCAGTGTAGAATCCATTGGTGAGTTTAGGCGACGTTTGCAGCCAAAAAAAAATAATTTCCAAGTCACATTCCAGGTAGGAGGTGGTGACACTGGAAGTTCACACCTGCTGTCACCTCTCTCCACTATATGTGGCAAGAGCAGGACACTCTGGGACAAGAGCAAGACACAAGGTTCACAGCAGGTCATAGCTGCTCTGTGTAGAGCAGAGGAAGGACATGTCCTGCCCTGTTTGTCTGTCACACCTGCATGAGAGCATTTCAGTCACTGACATGCAGGACCAGGAAAACTACGCTATCTGCTTTTAAGTCTTTTGTCATCCAGCTTTTAGCAGGGGAGGGAAGAGAAGATAGACCTGGAAAACAGGAACATGAGTTTATAAGATGACAAAACTAGCAATTATTCAAAAATCTCTTGGTAGCATCCAACATTATTATTTTGTTTGTTTAGCTGTTTTCATGCTATTGCTTGAATCCTGATCTGGACAGTGCTACATTTCCTGATATTTATTTCTTTTTCTTCCCTATATGAACTGTCTTTAAAGTCAAATACCCTTTTAGCCAAGATTTCCACACCTCCCTTCCCACTGTAGAGCAGCCTTATCTGCCTACAACAGTTGTTTCTGCTGTTTCTGCTTTTACTGATGCAAGGTGTTTGGGATGAATAATGGTCTTTGGAATACCTAGCATCAGGAGGAAATATAAATATAAATACATTTCAGAGCCCTAGAGTAATTATAGGTGCCTTAAAGTGAAAGACTGGAAAAAAATACTAACTTAAATGCAAAAGACTTCATCGGTTTTATGTCTCAGAAGTGGCAATTAAGTTTTGAAGGGCTTTTGTAGAGTTCTGTTCACAGTTTCCAATTTGTGGGGTGAAATATGTGACATTTTTAGTAAATGCAAAAGTCAAACAGACCTTTTCAGAACTCAGTTTGTGACTGACAAGCTGAAAGCAGTCAGTTTCTTCCTACCTGCAGGTACTCCACTCTTTGTACATAGTCTTTCAGAGGGGGGGGGGGCAAGCAGAACACCACAGCAGACTGAACAGCACCTGAAAGTTGGACCTCATGCTCACAGCTCATCTTACCACATCTTGCACATTCTGTGCCACGGAGAGGAATTCTTTTGACTCCTTCTGCCTATATTCTGGGAGAAACTCTATGTTGGCAACACGAAACAGTCCAACAAAATACAAGGCATCTTTGTTTTCTGCCTGAACTGCAAGAAAGATGACAGTTGGCCTCCTTTTATTTTTTGTTCTTAGTATCAGTGAAATTATTTTTTCTGGTTAAATTCTAAACCAAATTAATCTAGTTGCCCTAACAGTGGGAATAACTACCAAAGAACACCGTTTTCACAGCCAGACCTTTCTAGATGAGTACAACAATATGAAGGTTAATTGAGCACACACAAGGTAAGGTACCACCAGACAAATGAACAAGCATAATGAAGGCAATATCAAAATGCAGATTCGGGAGCATCCCTGTAGAATCCTAGGCAGAATTCACATCAGGGGGTCTAAAAAGGAGAACATAGCTTTTACAGACCAATTAGACATATCTGCATTTTAATCTCCTTAAATTTCTTTCAATCTGTTCTGCATGAGAGACAAAGGATTTACCTCGCCTTCAGCAGGCCAAGAAATACAGTAGAAGTAAAAATTTCTGAAAAATCAAGCTTATAGAAACTGTCAGGTGTACGCTATTAGCTAGCACATTAAAAAAAAAATGTTTTGCATAACACTTAAAGTCACACTTCCTAGACCAAACAGGTCCTACACCCAGCTATGCCTGCTCTTATAATTATTTGTTAAGTGTTTGCAAAGACACCCAAGTGTCTTTCAGGACTTTTTGTTTGAGAAAGCACTTTCAGTTTGGTTTAGGATGTTACTTCTCCTGAATACTATTGGGGATAGTGATGTATGTAATTGGCCTGAGATTTTGGCAACTCACCAATGAAAAGCCACAGTAATGTCCAGGTTACAACTCCTAAAATGAATAGAATGAGGGTAAAGAGAATTATTTTGTTTTGAAAATTCCACAGCAACTTATCTTTTTTCTTCAATTTGCCATGTTTTTTCCATGCTAGAATCCTCTTTGCCAACTTGTCTTCTGCAGTTACCGTTTGGACTGAGATGTTGGCTACCTAAAATAAGGGGAAAGACAACAAAAAATGTGGAACATTTCTAACAGTAATTGACTGACCAACAACTAGAACAGATTCCCATGTATATTTGTCTGTTACTGCATATATACTACTATAATTCACTCTGTAGTAGTCTAAAACTTCAGTCATACAATAAGGTCCTTTTCTTCCAGACACTTGAAGCTATAACACAGAGTTCATCCCTATTGCATAAGGGATTCCATAAGCAGGTAAAAACACAATTTAGGATAAAGGCTCAACATGCAACAGCTACTCAGCATTAGGGATATGAATGAGTGCTAGCACGCTTGTGCATTCCTCATTAGTGGAAAGTAAGTTAGCCCTCTTCAGACCAAAGTATAGACAATGCTGAATTACTTTTCGCTGTCTGCAGCTGAGGTACATACACAGAAAAGTGCTGCAGAACAGCATCTTGGTAACACAGCCTAACAAGGTGTCTCATGACCCAAAGTCTTTGCTATGTTTATGCAAGCTTAGTGCAGAAGCAAACACACATTCAGCCATTCATTCCCCCCTTTGTGCAAATGGGGAGGGAGAGGTTAGCATGATATTCAAATAGTCAGTCCTTGTTCCAATATTATGGCTTGCCATTTCCCTCCTGAGAAATCAGAAGATGGGTATAGCACACCCTGCAGCTCATGGTCAAAATGACACTACTGTTCCCCTCCTTAGAAAAAAAAAAAAGAAAAATTAAAAAGCTCCACTTGCTTCTCAGACCAGAACTATGAAAGTAGGCTCTACTCACACCTTCCTCAGAAAAAAATCTCTGCTTCTTTTCAGGACGAGGTGCAGTGGGTGTGGACAGCTTCCTCCTGTATGTCCAGCTGCCTCTAAGCAGTTCCCTCCAGCAAATGGGACAACACAGCACAGGTCTTACTGGAATGGGACCTAGACAAGGCCACCACCTGGATATCCATCCCCTTGAGAGTTTATTTTGAACTACAGCTCCAGGTTTTCTAAAGCTAGATTCAAAATACATTTGCAGGAGTACTTTCTGCTTCTTATATTATTTATCTACAGTTTAGTCTGTCCTGGAAGCTCTGTTTATATCAGGCACTCCCCGAGACATTTTTGTCTGCAGGATATAATAAATGCACTTAAACATACAAAGAATGTCTAAGTGTTGCTGCAAGCACAGCAAGAGCTGCCTTGGAAAAATCTCTGGGGCTTCATAAAATTCCCTCTTGGAGTTCTCCCATGGTAGTCAAATACTTCGTTGTGAGACCAGTGAGAAGTTCAATCACCTTTTCTCAAGTCAATTCATTGTCCCATCTCTGCAGAGGTTAGCTGGCAAATTCCTGGATCAATCAGGGCATTTATGACAAAGTACACTATGTATGAAGAGGAGCACAGCTGTAATACCCAGCTGAACCAGAACTAGAACTATAAAATACTTTCAATTTCCTCCTTATATCACAAATATAAAATAAGTTGCATAATATTGCTACATCAACAAGGAACTCAAGAAAAATACTTAGAAAACATGTTGATGCTAGTGAGAGGGAAGCTCTTAAGAAGCTTCCTTAGGAAGCTGTGCATTTTCCATGGCTGGGGGCATTAACAAACAGCTGTCAACAGCAACAGTTCTTAATGTGAAGCACAAAACAGACTTTGAGACAAAAAGACCTGGCTCAGGACTGCATATATACAAAGATAAAACTGAACCTCACCATCATATATATAAGGGAAGAGCTCTTTTTTGTTTGTTTGTTTTGATCTTCATCCTTGGAATAACTTAATTTTAAAGGCACTTTGAAAGTGGGTCTCCCCCACTTCACAGCTGATTTTATGTCACTAGTGTGTTAGGACCTACTGAGAGGTCTGTCATCTCTCAGCAATGCGAGTAAGGAATCTCCGACAAAGACCAATGATAACTGGTGTATGGTTTGCTCATGGTGCAGATAGCCTCACTCTGCTGAGGGACACATCCCTGTTCCATCACCTGTCTCTTTCAGTGCCTACACAGAAACACACAGAGGAATTCACAATCACACTAGAACAGATGCACGTACAATGGCACAGACCGTGACCTGGGCAGACCTGACTGTTCCCTCTGTGCAATAGACCCTTCTTAGCCTCTGCAGAGCTACAAAGGGTAGACAGCAAGGAGAAGGTCTGCAACAAGATGCTAGGCCATTTACCATCATTTTGTTCTTTGAAGCCTCTCAGAAGGTACACTGCAAGAGTCTGTGGTCTGCTGTAAACTAAAAAACTAAAAGGCATGGACACAGGACTAATTTTTTTCATCCCTACTAACTATTTTCACTTGAGGAGGGAAAAGATTATGAAAGTCAGGATATCCAGCCAAGAACTGTACTCCAAGTTATCAATGTGGGATGCTAAATTTAATATAGTGGCTACAAAAACTATGTGCTTGATACCCAGGAAATGCCAAAAAATTAGTAGCCATTTGCAAAAGCAGTGCTGTGAAATAATTTACGGTATTTAGATGTTTTCTTCTGCCCAACAGCAGTAGAGGCACAGCTGAAGTGCTGTGTCCAGTTTTGGGCCCATCAGTATGACAGACATTAATAAACTGGAGCAATTCCAGGAAAGTTCCATCAAGAGGTAAGATGCTGTAGGACATGATGTATAGCAAAAAGTTAAGAGCCCCAGGGTTGTTTAGCTAGAAACAAGGAGGAAAAGTCAGTGTGAGTAAATCTAATTATAGATTTAAATACCTGAAGTGGGTTACAGAGAAAACAGTGCCACACTTTTTTCACTGATGCACAGTGAAGAGAGAACCACAGCATTCACATGGCAGCAGGGAAAATTCCAGTTGCAGGAGTCAGGAGGGTGTTGGAGAAAAGAAATGCCCAGAGAGGTCAGGAAAACTCCATCCCTGGAGGCTACTTAAAACTCAGTGGGACAATGCCTTAAATAAGGGAGCTGTGTGTACTCTTACAAGCAACATCATCACAAATACTCTGTCAATTTTGTAGTCAAATACGACAGCTGGGAACCTTTGACTTGAGGGTCTTCAAAGACGAGAAGAAAAATAAGTAATAATAATTAATAGAAGAATTAAGACCTAGTAATACACTTTGCAATTTCCTCAGATAAAATGTGAAAGCATTGAACTGGAAGATTTCAGGCTCACATCTGTCTAGGTAGTTAACTGCACATGTTTTACATGTTCCCAAGAAGGACTCAATTCACCTGTCTTCTGTATTTTCTAACAACCTTACTGAGAACTATCCTGTATAAGGATGAAACCCAGGTTGCCTGTCTGTTTAAAGCTCTGACAGCGAGAGACTGTCAATGAAGGTTCAGTTTTCTCATCTGATATGTGGGCCACTGCAGATCAATAGGGACAGTTAGTGCTTTCAATCTTCCCCAAGAATATTTTATATTTAAGTTTTCATATGTTATTCCTTTTTGTTGCTGTAGAGCTAACCAGACCATTATATTCTTTAAAACTAGATACAAAGTACCTGTCAAGGATTGTTAAAGACTGCTCAATAGTGACATCACTGGACTATAAGTATGCATTTGAAACAATCAGTATCTTAATTCTATCTACAGCAAGTCTAACCTTTTTTTAAAATGCAACTAAGTCTTGAATAGCCAAGTTCTGTTAGACAGGGTTCTAAATAGAATAGTTTTATTTGGATTCTAGATAGAAATTCTCTGTTATACAGGATTGGCTAGGAATATTGAATGCTATGCTCTGCATTTTAAGTATTTCCCCAGGTTACATTAATTTACCATAAACACTTCATAATACCAAAACCAAAGGCAAAGTTAAGCTATTCCCTTCCCTCAATAAAGATCACAACTATTAATTCAGCTTTCCTCTCTATTACAACTTAGTTTTTGTATTCTAGAATTGGTTTCCAGCTGAAATTGTAATTTGACTATCACCATACACTAAATTATTTAATTACTTCTTTGTCATGAGTTAACGCTCATACAATAATCCCTTTCTGTATCTTCTCAGTGAAAAATAAAACACTTTACCTACTTTAAAGTTGCCTTTCCTGCCTAGAAATTGATTCATTTTTAGAAAAGCATGCTGCCATGACACTAGTATAAGATTTTTATACGGTCACACTGACATTCCCATTATCTCTCTGGAAATACTTGTTGCTAGCAAATCTGAAAATATACAAACATATGTTGACATTTTCAGATTAAGTTATAAACAAAGTTATAACAAATCAACTCAGATGTTAGGTTTAATATTTGCAAATTAGATGATAGAAGTTCTGATAGTGTCAGGAAGTGCATGAAATCAAGAATGCTTAAGTCACCTACTTACACTTAGTTCTTCTTCAGGTTTAGCTGCTGGGTGATCATTTTTTTCATCCATGCCAGCAGAATTAATTGTATTGCTTGCCCCAGCTGAAAGAAAGCCTTGCACCTTTTTCCAGGTGCTACTCCTCCTTTTGAAGCTGAAGACAACCAACAGCAATGTCCAGGATGAAGAGAGGCATCAATTTACTTTGATGAGTTTCCAGTTGTAATCTCATCTGCCCCATTGCTCTTCTGTGAATACTAGAAGAATGCTATCAAGTAACTTGAGACATCAAATTTGGGCTGAATGAATAGACTTTTCACAGTCTTTTTAAGCTGAAATAGACTCCAACTTATTAAAACAAAACCACAGTGTTAAAAATCTGTGTATCATTAAAATTTCACAAAATTTGTAGCCATAAACAAGAAAATTAGCAAGCAAAATGTAAATATGAGAGCAAAATCATCAAGTAAAAAATGAAAATGAAATTTTTAAGCACCCTGTAGACGAGTGCTACAAGTAGCAGATAACCATTGGCAACTAAGAAGAGCATCTTTCTAGACTTTTTTAGAATTTTTAAACTTACCATTTGAATACTCAGATTTGGTTACTTTATTTTAACTGAGAAATAAGCTGCTCCAGGCAACATACTTTTGCATTGTCAAAATAGATCAGGCTTCAAACTGAGAATCCTTTTTCTAATCAGATACAGGAAGTCACTTGCAACGTAACAGTTCCATCCTATTTTCTCTGGTAATTAAATATTTATAGAGCATGTAAACCAGTACTTTTCTCAATGGATGTTAATCACTTAAAAGTATAGACAGCTCTATAGTTAGCAGCCTCAATACCTTCCTTGGGTCAGCTTCAGAAATGGATCTGGAGCGATGGCAACATTTTATTTAAAAAGCAAACAAACAAACAAACAAACAAACACACACAACCACAAAACTTTCTATTAATTTATCTTCAAAGGTATAAACCTAGACTAACAATCATAAAAACTTTAACAATACAATACAGTAGTAGAGGTATAGAAGAGATGTAGCCAGACCTCGTAACAGGTGAGCTCCAGGTGCAACCTATGCTCCATCAGTGTAACCAGCAACAGATACCTTCAACTGCAAGGCAAAAAATGCAGCAGTTAGATAATGCACTTGTAAATGGAAATATTCCTTGTCTGTGTGTTAGCCTTGGGCTCATGCCCTGAAGCACAATATTTCTGTCCTCAGTCATTCTTTGTTATTTGTTCTAGAACTTCAAGGCATTTTAACTATATGAAGTGGTATATTAAGATCTGGGCCTTATTAATTCTTTAGTAGCATAGGAAAATCTATTATTTTCTTCCATATTATTATATATAATTGCTTTCAACATTTTTTTGTTTTAATTACAATTAATTTTTTGGGGACTACCATGGTCTCAGAGTGTTCATGTAATTCCCTAAAGTCTTCCACTGTCCTCTGCACAGGGAGTTATTATAATACAAATGGTATTTCAGAAACTGGTCCACAAGTTCAAAGAGCATTGTACACAAAAATGCTTTACCCCGCAGGGGGTAAGAGCAGTGTCACTTCAATGTTTCCCTTTTTGTTTCCCACTACCCAAATTACTGGTTACATTTTTATTTTCCTTGTCAACAAATTAAGTCAATTCTCCCCAAGTTGTGTTTGTTTTGTCTGCAACAGTGATTGGCAAGTAATCTCCCTGTCTTTGCGTCAAAAAAAAATATTTTTCTCTCTTTTCTCTTCTTCTCACTTTCTCTTCCCATCTTGCTGAGGGGAGGGAGGGACAGAGAAGCTGGGTGGGTGTTTGGCTGGTCGCCACCACTAACCCACAACAGTGTTGCGGTAGCTGCTACTTACTTCCCCCTCTCGTCCTTTTAAAAAGTAAAATTAGTTTTGAGGTTGTTTTCAAGATAAGTGCATTCTGCTTCCAAGTAAAGCTAAGAATAATAATGATGTTGGCAAACTAAAAAAAATCATGAAAAGCATTACAAATAATCTTATGAACATGACCACTGCTATTTCCTTCTGTTTCATTGATTGTACATTCCCTATATATATATATTAAAAAAAGTCTGAAGATTATAGAAATCCAAAGTCAGTGCAAACCGTTGAGAGAGTGAGACTATTTGCCCTGGCAAATATCAGTGACTCCAGGTCAGCTTGAAAAGTTAATGTGAGCCAATTATTCTATTTCTGAGCTCTGTGGAGAAACATTCTTTCACACAGATCTCCCTGAAAGGGACATGGGATTTAAGGTAATATTGGCTAAGCATGAACTGGTATTAAGCAGCTTGTTTTTATCTCCTGCAGGTAATGCATATCAAAACCTGTCTCTTATCTCTCTCTGACCCAAATCAACGTAACACCTATATTGATTAGTTTCAGAAACATCCTATTTTCTAGCCCTTGTCATGGCTTCCAGACCAGTTCCACCAAGCCATGTTTTCCTACTACCACAAAACCCACTCTCACAAATCACACATTTCTCACTTTATTCGCACAGTGACTCTTGGTTTTACTTGCATCATTCTGTCTTAGGGCTGTGGTATCCTCTTGAACATCTGTTTGGCAGGCTGATTTTCTGTTTTCTCCCTCTTTACAAGACATAGAAGCAGGCACAGCCCACTGAGTCCCTGATTAAGGAGAGGGCTGGCAGCAGATCTGCACAACAGCCTCAAGCCACATCTGAGATGTCTGCCTGTATTACATAGATAACGTGGAGGAAGCTGGAATATCAGTGATTCAGCTCTCTAGGAGAAAAACCCTGTCTTGTGCTACACAGTCCTAGTGCTAGGCAAGGGGAAAGGTAGGATTCATCTCACCTGTCTGACACTGTCGAAAAGTTAGGCATATAAATCCAAGTTTGCTTTCTAGACTCAGTCCATACACAACGGTGGCAGAGAAGCATTCAGAACAGAAGATCAATCACACTTTCCCCACTGAGTGCAGATAGAAAAGAGGCAATTACCTAATTTATCAAACCTATCATCTACAAAATAGAAATGTTTCCCTTCTGACCAAAGCTGCCTTCATGATCTGTTCAGAGGCAGTCCTTCTTGCTCCTTTAATAGACCAGAGCCTAGAAACAGCTTGCCAGCATCAGCTAAGACATCAGGGTACTCTAGAGAGCTACTAAGCTCAGCAGGACATTTTTTTCCAAACTGAACATCAGAAATGACAGAGTTTATTTGTATTTTAGGATCTTCCTTTTCTAAGTGGCAATGTCTAACAGAATGCACAAAAACATGAGAGAAAGTTGAGTCCATACACAATGCAAAGCTAATTCTACCATAAAGTGGACTTGGTACCTGTAAGAATTCTTTTGCATACTGCTTGTATCTGTTTTTCATTAATCAAAACTCAGGCAAAACATAAATCTTAGCATGCTGGTGAAAACTAAACACAGATTTAAGTGATGATTTATAGTAACATTTGAGAAGGCATTCATAAAAATTCTTCAGTCAACTGATTTTCATCATAGGTGACACAGACTAATACTATATGATTGTGTATTTTGTCCCCTGAGTAATTTCTTCAGATTACAGCCAAGATTATTTCCAACAGAGGAAGAAAGGATTTTTGTCTCTTCTTCCCAATAACCCAGGTGAATTTGTAATTAAGCTTCATTTTAAACCTAGCGAAGATCAAACACCCATACCTTCAAAAAGCATATACTCATAATAACTGGCATAGTATTAATAATCTGCAAAGGTCTGCATACACATAGGCAAGCCACTAACATTTTGGATACATCTCTTCCATCACAGGAGAAGGATCCAGTACACAAGAGCTGTTTCTTTAACTGTTTGGAAGCTAAAATTGTGAGCAAGTTGAAATGAGGCTTTTACCGAAGTATGGAAGTGGGTGGAAATTGCTAAGTAAATACTAAATTATTAATAATTGTCTACTAACACAATTATTTCAATATCAGCTTTGAGCGTCTTTCTCTTCTTGTCATCTGGACATGCAGCTTTGCATCACAGCATTTATTTATTTTTCTCCTCCTTGAGCTCTTGCTTCATTTCTGCTTGCTGACAATGATTGACTATGCACTAGAAGCCTCTGATGTGACAAAATGGTTTCCAGACAAAACCATTTTATAAATTACAGGCAACGGAGCTATCTTCAGAGATCCAGACACAACACATAGCTGCCATTGGCAGAGCATATAACCCAAGATGAAGCAGCTGACCACCTTGCATAGCCCTTCCCTGAGCACAGGCAGAGCTATTTTTCCTCGCCTATGTGAAGTGAGAACAGCTTAGTTGTTCGTATCCTCATCAATTTCAATTAAAATAAAAAGGCTGAGTGAGCACATCTTTTGGGCACAGCACCCATATATCAGTCTGTGGCATTTTAAGGACTGACAAGCCCTTCTACTCCATCAGTTAATGGTCTTGCACCACTTGCCTCTTACTGGGGCTACTAATTTTACTCTCCATTTCTCTCTTGCTTTTATGGAACTGGACAGCTGTGTGTGGCAGGGAGTAAGACAAGTAATATTGATATGAATCGTACTACTAGATCAAATACAGCTTGATAGGAGAATCACAGTGCTAGGAAACCTGCTGCATTTCAAATAAATGAAATAATATATATAGATAAAAAAATAGAGTTTCTACAATAACAGGGTTGACCCAGCTGAGCTAGAGATGAAGCGAATGATAACACCATCTACAGAAGCAAAGTCATGGCAGTGACTCAGCCAAGTTAAAGCAACATTTGTAGCTTTTCAGGTGAAGAGATGTGCAGTTGTGCAAACTGCCATCTATCAGAACACTCAGTCATGTGTGCTTGAATAGGTCAGGCCTGAGCAGAGCTTGATAAGCCAAGTCAGAGCACTTACTTTTGCCAGTGAGTGTGTCTGTGCTCATCCCTACAAATCAGACTTCAGTGGTGACCTGTTCCTTAATTGGGGGTCTGTTGAAAATGAGCAAAGGGGGAATTATCTGTTCGAGGCTTCAGCTTATAAGCAGTGCTGTCCAAAAGCATTGGTCCATGAGGCTAAGATTCTGTCCTTAATTCAAGGACAGAAAAAACCCACACTTGACAGAGAGGGACACCAGGAAGTCAATTCAGTTAATCTGACAATGAAAAGTTCAAACAAAAGTATTTTTAGTGTTTGAATTGCATAGCTCTGTTATTGGCAGGCTCCTCTCTAAGACAAAGAAAATCTTAAGTGCCGGCAGAGGCAGGGAAGCGTCATGAGAAAACTTGCAAAGAAAATCTGGTGTTCAAAGTAAAAACCACACACCAGCACAGACAAGCCAGCTGAGATGAACCACTAGTGAAAGGCTGTTAACCATGAATACGACCAAGCAAGAATTACACTAACTCCTGTCCACCAGATTAGAGATCTGCTCTTCAAACTTCCTTTCAGAGATGCTTCTGATGTTCTAGCTAGGTCATCCCAGTCCACTCTGACCCTGACATCTTTGAGTACTTGCAGACAACTGCTCTATCTCAGCTGCAGGTACACGAAACTTCATTAGGGGTTGATCATCTGGTTGTGCCCTTGGGCTGAGTGCAGTGAAATAACAGGTGGAAGTTAAGAGGATCTGGACTGGTGGAAAGACCAATGGAAGTCTAAATACAAAATTTGTTACTATGAGCCACATAGGTTGCATTTGTTTCTTCTGCCTGCTTCTAGGTTCTGCATTACAGAGGTCACTGGTTGTATGTTGTTTAGAGCAACAGGACTTCAAAGGGTTGGATATGATCATGATCTGCACATGACAAAGTCCTTATGTCCTTATGCATTCACTGCCAGGTAATGAAACTGCAAGAATTTAACAGGAGGGAGCAACAGCCATGTCCACACCATTTACGATGTCATCACAAGGCCCTGAGTAAAAAAAAGAGTAGTGCTATAGTTTTAACTACAGCTGATTTTTTTGTTGTTGTTGTTGTTTTTGTTTTTTTTTTTTTACCTTTTGTGTCTGCTGTACGGAAGTTAAGAAGCAGAGGCATACTTTCCAGCCCTTGGTTCTTCATACAGACTCAACTCAAAGAGCTTGTGAAACTTCTTCCAACACCATCATGTTATCCAGCTCCATTCATTGACATCTCACAGCAACACTTCTGGAGCCAAACCTGTTGACAAAAGCTTTATCTGGGATTTGAATACTGTGTTTTTCCACAAGCAGGCCCTATTCCATATTCTTTCAAGCAGGTTCAACTCTTCCAATGTTAGAGCAAATTACCTCACAAAAGATAAAATGAAGCTCATCAAGACTATTGGAGGGATCAGTCTGATCTGTAATTTGCCAAACTGAGGAAGCCACCGGAGATTTGTGTAAGGATCGGTGCTTGAGGATCTGGAGGCTGTCACAGCAAACAGAAGCTGATCACGTGTGCAAGTACAGTGACTGGTAAAAATGGCTGTTTACATAAGCTCCACTTGCCTACTGCAGCAAAAATTCAGCATCATTTTCTGTCAGGAAAGCACAGGATAAGGTCCCCACACTAAATCCTTTCTGTAATGTCAGAATCTGACAACACTGCACTTACTCTGTGTAACAGAGCAGACCTGAACATCTATGTGCCTTGAGACTTTCAGATACATGGAGCTCACTATATCCATTTCCACACTGGCTGATCATCTTCCTATCTTCCCCCTATCCATACTTAGAGTGGATTTGATTCAAGAGGTGAGATTAATTCCTTGTAGTCTTCCACTAGATTAAAAGGGAGGGAGAGCTATATTTAGGATCGTCTGAGATGTTGACAGAGCCAAGCTCCGAAGAGTTTTTACTGCCATGTCCTCATAACAATACAAACGAGACAAAAAATGCCTGCGCTTTTACATGTTCAGCTTGGACCCCGCCTCACAAGGCTTAGGAACTTGTGCAGCCTCATGGTGTATTTGCTTTCAATTCTGCAAGTGACATGAAGGGCTGTCAATATTTCTCCTACAGGACCATCACGGGGAGGCAGCTGTGAGGGCCCTGCCACCCTTACTTGCTTATACTGAACACATGCTGCTCAATAGACCAAATTTCTAAACTTGTCTAAGCCTGATCAGTTCTGAAACTTTTCCCTAGGAGAATTTTTAAGAATATATTGAGACTCCACTTTCCCTGTGTTTCTTTGGAAAGGGAAAAACTGTGTATACAACATGATTCCTATGATTTAAATTGGTAATAGCAATAATATTTTTCAATAAGTCTTCATAATACACTGCATTTTCAGTACAGACCTCCTCTTGAGGATTTTAAAGGGCTCCCATATACCACAATAAGTCTCAGAATTGCTTTGCATTCTTAACAAATCCCAAGGGAGGAAATGTGATTCATTCTGTAAAACACCGAACAAATGGCAACAGCCACAGCCTTTATCTCAAAGGACAAAGTGTAGTTACAAGTGCAAGCTCATAAGTAAGATTATAGAAAAAGCTATTTTTGGAGTCAGTTTTCCTCACTCCAAGGAGCAAAACAGTTTTAAAAATAAAAACACACACACACACAAAAAAAAAAAAAAAAAAAAAAAAAAAAAAAAATACCACCACACACAAACCACCAAAACAAAACAAACAAAACCCAACCTAAACCTGTTCTTTTGGAGGTCTTAGTTTCCTTTTAATGGATAGACAGTCATCCATCTCAAAATAAATAAAAAAAAAGACCTCTAGCAGGAATATTGCCTTTTTCATTTTCTTCAGATCAGTAACTCACACAGGACACAGGAATAGCTTTTCCCAGTGCAGCAGCTTTGCCTGAGCAGAGGTGAGGTTCTGGAGAGAGCATGTGCATTTTGCTATGTGTTGTGGTGCTGTTTCTAGAAATCCAAGTAAACAAGCAAATGCCAGTTCTTTAAGCAGTATATATATTACCAGTCTCCACTGTAAGCAGCCTCCTACTAATGCAAGTAAAGATCCAGCTTCCCTTTTCCACAGCCAAGACAACAGAACTTTCACCTTCATTTGCTATGTAAATGTTTAAATTAGAAAAGTTAACTGAGAATATACAAACACTGACCAAAGAGACAATTAAATTTCAAGACCCTTGGTGACCTGCAATGACAGAAGGAGTAATATTGATGACACTATGACGGTTTTATGCTTCCATTTGCTAGAGGTCATACATCTTCACCAAGATGAGAGGAACCCTCCTTTTTCTAATAAAGCAGGTGGTTTCCCCTGCTACAAATCCCTTTCACTCTAGTCTTTTTCTCTGAAAACACCTTTTACTCTGCCCATCTTTCCCTTTATTTCAGAGGTTATTTCCAGCTGTTAATCTAGCTCTTCTTCTGAGTCACTTTTCTAATTTGTATTTTTACCTAAAGACCCACCAAATGTATAAAACAGGCAGATTGGTAGGAGGTAGGAAATGTTTGGGTTTAGTTTTTCTTTGCTATCAGATTGTATTTCTTCCCCCCTCCCATCCCTCTTTTCAGGTTGAGATAAGAAGTCCAGCAATCAAAACCACATCTTTGTTTTCTCTGTCTGTTACAAGGCACTGCATGCATCATCCCTCACATACTCCAGTCATGCCCATTGTGGTTCAGTCCCTTGCAGACTTGACTGACCACACAGTGCTCTGCCAGGGGGGGTCACTTCTCAACACCATGACATTATAACTGAGCAAAGAAATCCAAATGTTTCCATTTTCTGATTGTGATACTCTAAAAATATCACTACAAGGAAAGATTTCGAAGTTTAAGGCACACTAACTGTTCTCCAATGGCCTTAATCATGCATCTTATTCCTACAGTACAGATTAAACTAACAATATCATTTTAAGATTGTCCTAAACACAAAGCTAAATAGCTCTTTTTACTTCAAAATTGGTAGAAGGTAACATTTTCTGAAACTCATTGTTTTTCAAAGCTAAAGATTCATTGTAGATGAATGCTAAGGTGTATGATTCATCCCATTATAGCTAATACATAGCCTCTTAAAGAAAATATTCAGAACTGAAACCTCCTTCCTCCACACCTCCTGCCTTTGTGAGAGACAGAATTTATACTTAGCTGAAGGGCATGAGCATCATCACTCCTTCAATTAAGTGCTCCCTGGGCTCATTTATCTCCAGCTAATAATCCAGTTTGCCTGGATGTGCTTGACTCCAGTGGGAGTGCAATTCACAGAGCAACTGCAGAAGGCAGTTCTTAAGGGACTCATCATATTACACAGAGACGGACATTTTAAATACAGAACCTGTTCTGCCAAAGGGAGGTTCACTCACGCAGCCTGCTTCAGTGGCATGGCAATACTATGGCTTGCTTTTATTTCACAACACCCACTTAAAAAGCAAACAGCACAAAAGCTGTTTAATCATTGATGGATTCATTTTACAAAATAGAGAGACTGATGAATCTGGCTGTAAACAATAATTTTGCTTTGATCCTCACCATACACCATATATATAAAAAGAAATAGACACAGAAGTGATAGGAAAAAAGAAAAGTAGTCAATTATTACTAATGCACTACTTCCTACTTATTTTGACTCAACTGGTTACAGGTGTTTCACATCCAGAAAACATCAGAACATACCACAAAAAAATCACCTTCACATAGTAATTCTTTTTGTATTCTCTCTTGAAAGCTTATGGCAATAGCTTGACTTAACACACACAAAAATCATCTCTGTTCCAGCCATTGCATTTGCATCTCACAAAACAGCCCATATTATGGCAGTGCTTCTGGGGGAAGGATTCACATAATTAAACTTTCACAGCAGGAAAGGAAAGTAACTTTTGGTTTTTAAGCGAGACCTCCAGGGCTAAGTAAATAGCTTACAAACTGCACACTCTAATTTCAGTATGTTTCTTTTTGAGACCTGAGCAGAAATGCTTTTTAATTGCAGTAAGAAATCCTAAAGAGTGGATCTCTGATACAAATGGTACCAAAAGAAACTGAATGCACAGGAATCTGAAAAATAATTCCCAGGACTTAAGAACTACAAGTCTGTTCCTTAAACCTCACCACACTGACCTTCACAGTGGCAGTCAGCACATCTTAGCTGTGAACCTTTCCCAAGTGAGCCATCTGCCTTCTGACCCCAGCAGCTCATGCAAAAACCATGCACACTCCAGAGACAGTTGCCTTCATACAGCTGCACTCCTACATACATGGTTCACTTTCACCTGCAACTACACTGCCCCTGGTTCACAACAGCTCCGTCAACATCCAGCAATAAAACACAATAACAAACAGTCAAGAAAGATTAATAGCTACTTTACTGCATCCCAGCAGCTCCGGCCAGTGCTGAGCCACTGTAGAGGCATTGCCTCAGAGGAAAAACCAAATCCACCTGGCTATAGCTCTAACTCTTGCTTTTCAGTAGCAAAACCTTCTCCAGCTGCTACTTGTGTGAACACCCAGCTGTAACCCACCTTCATAGAATCATAGAACTATTTAGGTTGGAAAAGACCCTTAAGATCATTGAGTCCAACCATTAATTATATTCCAAAATACCCTTCTAATGTAGGGAGAATCCAAGAAATACTGGTTGGATTTAACAGCACTGCCACAACTGGGGCACAGTGCCTGATTCATCTGAACTGTCATGGCAGATCAAGGGAAAAGGTCTGTTCAGAGGATGTCAGGAGATGATGATTGCCCCTGGCACATGCACAGACTCTTTTGATATCCCACTTGCACCTTCCAAACTTCCAAAATTAAAATTAAAGTATTCATTTTTCCTCCTTGCATCAAAAGCTTTTACTATTCACTTGTAAAACCAATGTTGCCATGGTACCCAAGCACTTTATACCCAAACCTGCATTTATATGACTGTTTTCCTGCAAGATGGGGAAGTGGTTTTATCCCCCTTTTAACAAGAGCCAAACCCCCAAAGATCAGGTTATGTGCTCAGCAGCTCTGAGGGTGTTAAGACACATCCATGGTGGAAGGTGATCCAGCTTGGAACCTCCAGCCAGGTTTAAGGACCTGGTGAAAACAATATCTCTTGGGCTGCACATTAAGAGGAGCTAGAAGCAGCAGAGCTACCCTTCCTTCTACACTGTGTGTGGGAGCTAATACAAAGAAACTTAGAATGAAGTGTTGACTCAATGACACTAGTGCAAAACCTGCTTCTAAAAACCATCCATGCTCATTTTTGTCCTTCTCTTTTTCTGGGCCATAATAAGAAGTGAGAGAAGCAGAGCATTTTGCTGATTTTTATGCAAATGCAAAAGCTTTCATCTGCTTCACATCTTTATTGACATGATGACAATTCGTACCCTTTCTTAAATTCCAGTTTGGAAATAGCCAGAAGTCATCAGTCTGTCTCAGACTTGTTGGGCTTCTTCAAGCACTCTTTTGCTGACTATGTGGCCCATCATGAAAGACAATGCCATTAGCAGTAAACATACAGGCCAGACTTTATCACCCCATTCTAAAGAATGCGGGGAAGATATGATGAGACAAACAACAGGAGAAATAAACAAATCAATGTGTTCACTCATGGTGCATAATGTAGCAAAGGAAAGATTAAGCCAAGCTAGAAACCACATCAACAGTCCAACTCCAACCACACAAATCACCACAGCAACTGTCGAAGAAAAGCATCACTACTTGTATAAGCAGAGCCAGCTTTTAAACTGTTAACTTTAAAGGTGGGACACCTGATGTTAACTCTAATGTGAGGTGTCCCTGCTCATGGCAGAGGGGTTGGAACTGGGTGATCCTTGTGGTCCCTTCCAAACCTGACAGATTCTGATCTGTTTTAGCAGAGGACTTAGTAGTGTTGGCTTAATGGTTGGACTTGATGATCTTAAAGGTCTCTTCCAACCTAAAGGATTCTATGATTCTGTGATTCTAAAGACATGGCACCTGATGTTAGTTTCCTTGGTTTTCACCCAAACTTGGCCAAGTCTTGAGAGAAACCCAAGAAGAATTTCTCTCTTGCCTGGCTGTGGACATCATTTATATGTCAAACATGATGCAGGGCTTGGGGTTTAGACCCCAGCACTTCAAGCACCTGCAAGCCACATGCCTGGGCGTATCTGCTCCTTCCATCTAGTGCTGCCTCTCTCCTCACCACATGAACCTGGCCCTGAAGATCCTCAGAGCAGAGCCGGGCCCGCTTCTGGGCTCTTCACTTCTTCCAGTCCCAGCCATAAGCATTAAACCTGACACGCAATCTGCAGAGCACTGTCTTGCTAGAGTATAGGTCTTACTCCTGCTCAATAACGAAGAAACATTGCTACCCAAGTGACCCATTTAACAGAAATTTCATTAGTGAGAAAGGTCACCTCTCTAATTTCACCTATAAATCCAATAGACCTACAGACAAATGTATTTCTGCATCTGAGAAATGGCATTATAACTTTACTTGAATGTCACAGCATTGTGCACTGCACTGTCACATGAACACTGCAAGATGAGAGCAGAATAATTTCCTTACACCGAAGGTTATGATTTTCCCCCCTACAGTAATAGCTAATATCTTTTCTTTCATCCCACTCCCATGTTACCTCATAGTTTGCTATTGCTTGATCTTAGTCACAGAAATGTGGTGGGTTTATTTTGGAGATTCAGGTGGGAAGAATGATCTCAGTGAAGTTGAAATAGGTAAATCTGTTTGCTAGAGTGGGGATAGCTGACTGCTTGTGCCTGGTTTCCCAGCAGTTGTTTGTGCTGTCTTCATGCCCATGTCACTTGCCTTTTCTGCAGGATAGCAAGCCCCACAGAGAGGGAAAGCGTGTTTCCAGTAAAGAGTATGCTGACAAAATTATACATTCTTCTCCCTATCTATATGGGGATTGCCTTTAAATTTAGGGTGTCGCAAATTGTTTGTCTTAGTAGCTTATGCATGCATTACAAAATAAGCTTTTATGTTTCTTTTAAAGTTTATAGAAGGCAAAATTTCAGAAGGAGGGTCTGTGTAGACAAGCTTATCTGCAGCGGTGGTGGCTCCTCACTCCCTGGCTCAGGAGCTACCATGGCAGTCATAGATGGGACTTTGAGTCAATGGCTGAATTTCTTTCATCTAAAGGTGCTTGTTTCCCTTCTCAAGATGTTTAAAGCTTACTTCTAGTTAGGAGACACTACTGTATCATTGATCCTATTAATGCCCAAGCTGTTTAAGCCATCACTATTAAGTGAGTATTAGCCTTGCTTTTATCTGATAAAAACAGCAAAGCCAAACAATGAGGCCAGAGCCAAATGCAATTGATTACAGACATAGAAATGAAATTTTGATGCTCTGAGCCCTCACCCTTCCTCCCTGCTGGCTCTGATTCGGCCTAAGCAGTAGTAAAACAAGTCAGCTTGGTCTGAATACGCTGTGGCTGGAGTGCAAACAGCCCATGGTGGTAGCACACAGAAAGAGAGGGTCAGCTGCTGCCTCTTGCTACTAGCAGCACCTTCTCCTTGCACTTTTGCTGAGTGCAGGGGATGCTGCCCAGCAGAGGCATGTTGCTAAGTAAAGCTACAGACAAATTTACTGAAGGGTGAAGCCTCTTCATTCCATTCACCCTCATTAGTTTTTATTTCAAACATGTCATGTTATGTTAGCCTAGTGGCTCTCAAGCTCCAGCTTAACTGAACTGGCTGAACTTAACATTGACTTCCTGTTCATTCTATTTTCCTTCTGCTCTTACAAATGAGGATATGCTTGGGTTTCACACTCGTGTGTGTGGTTCTTCCTTACTTACGCACCTATACAATATCCTTTCAGGAGGCTATCAGATACCAACTCAAAGATGAAAATAAGTTACTAAGCAATTGTTCATAGTGATGCCATGGTCAAAAAAACTCCATGAAGGCAGATAAATGTAATTCACATTTCTACAGTTATGGCAAACCGAAGCACAAGGACAGCAATATTTAAGGTGTTTTTGGTCCAGCCCTCTATGATAAGGCTTTTGCTGGTACAGCTGTTAAGGGAGGATGTTTGAAGCATTTTCTCACAAAAAGTGTTTTATTCTGGTTTTAAGCTGGTGTAGTTGATCAGCTTACAGCCAGACTTCAAGAAGGGTTATAAGCAGTGTGCATGTGGGTCTTACCTTAGATCGTACTTGGACTCAAACTGAGTCCACAGCCTTAAGTGAGATATTGTTCATCATCTGCAGAGGCAAGATTCCCCTAAGCACTGGAAAACCCAGCAGCTAGGAGAGGAAAGACACATACACCCCCTCCCAAGCACTCCCATCATGCCCTGCAGTACATGTTTAAACCTCCTGTATGTCTCTGCTCTAATATACATCAAGGCTTTAGTAGTAACAATGCAGAAGGTTGTCATAGAAATTAATTAGGCTTCTGGGAGACATGCATAATTGGTTTTGATGCAGTAGAAGCAACTTTAAATGCTTTATTGTTAATACAAGGAAAGCAATAGTGTTTCCTGCTAACTTGGTTATTAAGCTAGTCTTGTACTATGTTTATTTACTTCTTAGCTTAAGACGTTTGTAAACTTAGTAGTAAGGATGTTTTAATAGGAGAACACTAGTAGAGCAGAGTGTGTTAATATTTATTTAATAATAACATTAATATTTCTATAGCTATCATACAGGAGTATGGAAGGATAAGCTTAACCCACAGAATAAAGTATGTACACTGCAACATCTGCTCTCAGATATTAACAGCTAGATTACCTTTATGATTTAAAGTAATGAAAGAATTTGTTGGGAGCTTGGGGAGGGCATATCAAAAATAAGATCCTGGTGAATCAGCCGTTTTCTCTGTTGTCCTCACACTAAGCAGGTCCTGTGTCTGCAGCCACAGGGTACACATTTTCCCCCTCCTGGAGCACTTAGCTGATGTTGCTGATATGTTTTGTTAAAAATACATTTTTTTTTTTTTCAGTTTCTTTTATTTTTTTCCTGCTGTGTAAGCACACAATGTTTTCTGTAACTTCAACAAGGCTGTTAGAATGCCAAACCTAATGAAAGCACTTATCATTAGGGAAGGTAGCTTTGATGAAGAACATTTAATTGGGGCATGGTCTTTCTTCTGCTTGGATGCACCGTATTGCAGCAACCACAGATGCTGATGGAGAAGGAAGGTCAGAGACCGCAGAAGACAGCTGGGCTTAAGTGCTCTCTCTAAGTTGCCTCTTTTGCCACTGCCAGAGGCAGAGTGCTGGGTTAGATGGACCATTGCTCTGACCAGTAGGTCTATCATCTGCTCTTTTCAGTTTGCTGTGCTAATGGCTGGGACCTGAATTTGCCCAGGTCACCTTTGCTGGCTGTAAGGTCAGGAAGAGAATTTAACAGAGAAGGTGGGCAGTGGCCGCCGCAGTGTGGCATCAGGGATACTGAAAATACCCTGGGGATGCAACTGGCACATGACACTTAAATATGGTGTTATGCTTGGCACTAAGCTAACATCCCACCACAGCTGAAAGGTGTGTTCCTACTCCAGATGCATCATCTGGGGTGGTCATCTGATACTCTGCTGAGCAAATTCACCTAAACAACAGAAAAAATAGCCCTCATCAGGTAATAATACCAAAAAGTGCTTGACAAGAGCACCATGGACGCACCAAGATGCCCTGGCAGGTGTGAGAGAAGGTACAAATGAGGGCAGGACCTTTTCAGTGGCATCTGCTATAGAACCCCTCAGCCCCAACCATGTAACATGACCTTTCCATCACCTCTCACTTGCTGTGCTCCATAGTGCTTCAGCAAAGCTTGACTGAAGTGGGGATATGTTATTCCCATCCTTCTCCTGATAGGGAGGATAGAGCTTCATCTGAGCTGGGGCATCTTCCCTTCAGTTTACTCAGTGGTAGAAACTTTTGAAGCCGCATCACCCTGTGTGTCACTGGCTCAAGAGCTACTCAGTGGCCAACTAGCTGCCACATGTCACTAGGTTCAAATCCAGACAGAAGTCACTCATACCTATGTATGTAGGCACTCAGACAGCTGTCAGAACAGATTACCCTTCATTTGTAACCTGCCCACATATTACATTTTCAGCCTTCCTTGGAAGCTTGTAATGAATTTAAAAAAAAAAGTCCACAGAGTTCAGTTATCATGTTTCCCTTCCCTCTTGCCTGTGAGGAAGAAGTCACTGGGCTTTGCAAGTGAAGCCAGCAGAGATAGTTAACAGCAAGAAAATCCTGCAGAGAAAATAACGTGCATTCCCCAAGTGTTGCTGCAAGGCAACCTGTGCTGACCAGCAGGTCAGCCTGTTCTGGTAAGCTGCTGTGGCAGGGTTACTGAATCGGCAGGTTCCTCTATTGAGTCTCCAGCAAACTGGCCCAAAAGGAATTACCAGCCACATTTACAGCCCATCACAGGTGAGCATAACAGAATATAACTGTGGACATTTTTGGGGTTGGAAGAATTCTGCACTTTTATTTCTTCCTTGGTGTTCAAAACATACCTTGTTTTGCATTTTGCTTGATACAGTATCAACTATCGCAAGGCAAAGCTTGTTCTTCACCTGTCTGACAGAGAGTCTTTTCATGGTGAAGAATTCCCTGAGTTTGGAGACTCACCTGCTGCTGGGTGTACTGGATCTGGCCGGGCTGGAGTTAACCTTCTCCCCAGCAGCCAGCTGTGCTTTGGATATGTGACTAACACACCAGTGTGGTGGCTTTGCTAAACCATGCCTAGGCAGTGTCAAGGTCATCTCCCTTAGTCGTTCTGACCCACAGCAGGGGGTGGGAAAGAAGCTGGAAGGTGACACAGCTGGGACAGCTGACCCCATTTAACTGAAGGGTTATCCCAGACATATGGTGTTGTGATCAGCAGCAAAAGCTCAGGGAAAACGAGGAGGAATGGGGCATGTCTGTGGTAACAAGTAACCGTCATCTGTGCTGAGGTCCTGCTTTCCAGGTAGTGGCTCAATGTCTGCTTGCTAATGGGAAGCAGTGAATTAATTCCTTGTTTTGCTTTGTTTCCACACACAGCTTTTTTTTTCTTTTTTCTTTCCCTATTAAACTCATTTTAGCTTGATCCACAAGTCAGCTGGTACAGTTAACAGAGCACACTAAGTCAAGGAAATCTGAGATAAATTGGGTGGGACTATATGAATCCGACTCAGTGGATAATATATCTTTTCTTCTTTTTAGGAAAATACCTTGGATATGTCTTTAGACAAACACTAAATTGAACATGTAACACAGACTGTAAATTTAATAGCAAGGAGCCACTCAGAGAGGGGTCTGGGCTGGAGATGAGACAGACCATTCAAAGCCTTTAACTCCTCAGCACCATACCATGTGGCCATTGGTTTTAATTGCTTTTGCCTCCTTTAAATAATGAGTCTAAGAGGTGTCTTTAATTTTTCTTTATTTGTAGGTCAAACAATATCATCACTGAATTGAAGAACGAGGTTACTGGTTGAAATACAAGTGCGGTGTAAGACAAATACGGAAGATAACACTTTGCAAATAAATTAATACAGAATAATTGTCTTTGCATAGTTCAGAAGTGAAAAGTAGGAGCAGCAGTGCGCACGTGCTGTGAACTGACACACACCACCACAAAAAAAACCAGGTTCCTAGATAAACTTTTGCAGCTGCAAATAAAACAAACCAAACCAAAAATGCTCCAAACCTTAGAGAGTGCTAATTATTAGAAACCAGGCAGAAAGGGAACTAATGAGCTGCAATTTTTTTTTTTTTTATTTTTTTTTTTTAAACAGACCATGCTGCAGAAGGAGTGTTTTCTCTCCAGACAGAGATGCTTAGATAATCTGCCTTGGCATCCCATAGCCTGTCATACCCGACTGTGATGCTCCTTTGTTGCTGCCCATCTGAAGGCCTATTACGTTCTGTCCCTGACGAAGCTGCTCTTCTGAAAATCCTCGTCGATTCTGCTGAGCTTTCCTGTCCATATACACACAAAAAAAGCAACACATACACATACCATCATTCTACGTATGCACAGAGGATCAAGACAAGCAACCTGAAAGTGGTTCATGCTAACACACATGTCTCCTGTAACGCAGTGTTCCATTTGCACCATCTCATGGGCTGGACAATATTGATCGGGCTAATACCTTTTCCCACAATTAGAAGTAATGCTGTAGTCAAACCTACAATACTTCAGACTTTCACTGTCCACCTTATTCCAGAAACCCAAGGGACTCCCCCAGCAGCTATGGCAGATGAAAAATTTATGTAGTGCTCTATATAACACAAGATAAGGTTAATTTGTGTTAAGCCCTATAACTCTTAACAGCTGTAGTTCACGGGATCTGATCAATGAGACACTAACCTGTGCATTAGTACCAGCTGATACCCATCTAGGGCAACAGTACAAATCAGGGGAGTAAATGAGAGCTGAATGTACCCAGAGAAACAACGGGACAGAAAAGTGACTTTTGCTCAGTTTTTGCAGAGTGGATGATGATGATTGCCCACAGGACAGAACAATTGCTGTCTTACCATTTCCAGATCTCTCTCCTCTAAGCAATAGACTTTGCCCTTTGCACCTGTGTCTTAACTGTATGACAGTCCTTTATCTTCTGTCAAAACACACTGACCGCTTTTGTTCCGTGTCCTTGGTCTCAAAAGCCCTTTGGATCAATGAACCTTTGTTGGAGTTTAAAAGGAGTCTCTCTTCCCTGAAAATAGCACTGAGGGCCAAAGTGGAGGTTAAGAAGAACATAAAAGTTTGTGAGCTGATGCCTTTCAAGAAGCTGTATATTAAGCTGTATATTTTGGACTGATCTTTTGTTTATACAAGGTGGGGCAAACAAGTAATTTAGAAGGGAGAAGGATCAGTCTGTTCCTACCAAATAAACCTTATGAATCTGCAGAGCCCAGATGAAGAGAGACTTTCAAGCAACCAGCCTCTATTCACACCCGGGTACAATCTTTCTCCCCACTGTCTGTCCCGGGATCAGGTCACCCTGCAATATGGCATCACATTTCAGTTCCCCTTCTCTCCCCACCCCACCAGCAGATGAGAATGTCAGATTAGGTGCCAGCTGAGATTGAAAACCATCAACATGATCCTCTCTGTGAGGGCCTGGTCCTGTACAGTGCTGAGCAGCCTGGCTTGAGTCCAGAAAAGCACTTAATCTCTTTGCTGGGTTTATGGGGTTCAGGACATTGCAGGAGGTGAACCCATGTCAGCATGAAAGCCCAGCAAAGCAGAACAGTGAGAAAGATCCACAGGAAACCAGTACTGACCTGGCATTTTTCAGAATGGGCTCCAGTGTTAATGTATAGACTAGTAAGAGGGCTTATAGAAGCCCATCACAGGCTCTGGGATCTCACAGCATTTTGTTTTGGAGGGAGGCATGCAGAACTGCAGGTGCCACAGAAAGCAACACCCTCTCACTGCTGCTTAATTTCTTTTCCAGAATACTTAGACAGGCTCTGAACTACTGCCAGGTTCTCCACCACAAGATGATGTTTTTAGAACTCCTCCTATTACCTAACTGAATATCAGGTTCACTGTCTGCCTTTATTTTAATTAAAATCCCAGGAACCCATTTGATTATTTTTTCCTCTTTCCTCCTAGAATTTTCAGCTGTGTTGTGGAGTAATTCCACAGAAAGTTGAACAGTAACTCAGAGCCAAAAAAAAAAAAAAAAAGAAGAGAACTGCAAAGAATAAACAAAAAGAAAGACTAAAGAGATGCCTGGATATGTTAATAAAAGTTGATTACACATACAGTATGGATCACATAATGTTATTTTTACCTCCATAAGCACCACATTTAGTATATGATTGTCTTAGAGATAACTACATGGACTTACATTTTGCTTTTAGGGTGGTGGCAATGGCCTTCACTGACACTGTAGAAAAAAGAGGTGAGGGCAAGTCTATTCCTCTCAGTGCCTCACACTATGTCAAGTTCTGTTTTGCCTGTTTGACATCACATGGCATCACCCTTACCCAAAGTGATCCCCTCATAGCTGTTAATTTTTTGTGCTAACTTCACACCAGTGCTTGTGGTTGCCAAACCACAAGATAACAAACAGCCATGGATGCATGAACCTTGCTAGGGCACACAAGGAAGGGGGGAATCAGCCCTGGTGGGTCTGGGTATGTGAGACACTGGCAATGGGAAGTTAAATAGCTTAGCTCAAGTGTGGGGGTATCTTGATCACTGTAGTTGCCTGCATGGATATTCTTGCTCCATTTAATCTTGACATCTTTCAATTTAACTTAAGGTGATTAAGAATCAGCCTGAAAGCCCTGACTCATGGCTAACACTGGGTGACAGTAAGGGGGTTTGATCTGCCTGAAGAGATGGGTAAGCTACTCAGAAAACAGCTCCTGATCTGCAGTATGTTGTTTCCTTATAGAAATAACACATTTTCCTTAAGGCAGTGGCTCTAAACTGGTCTTTCAGGGGCTGCAGTAGATATGCATTGGCTATCTAAGCAGTATGGGTAGGATAGACAGCCAGGGGAGAAGGGCGGTGATCACATCTATGCCAATGAAAACTATTCCCACCCACAATTAAAAAAATCCAGATGAAAATTAATTTTTCCATGTAGGACTTTGTTTTAGCTACATAAACCAAATAAGCCTGTCTGGTTCATAGTGATTTCATGTCTGGTTTATATTAAAGCACATAACTAGATTTGAACCCAATTTCAAACCCTATTATATTCCATAAATACAAATTTATTTGTACACTGTATTAAGTTAAACTAATTTCATCTAAAGAGTGCATAGGAGTTTGCACTTATTCACCTAAAATTCAAGTCTCACTTAGGCTGAGTTAAACCAGCTTGAGGTTTAAGACAAACTAAGTGAAGTTTGCCTTACTTTTGTTGAGCCTCACCTACATGTCAGAAAATTCAAGGAAATCAAAGAGAAGCAGCGAACATGCCTCAGACATTTTGACATAAGAATTACTTTTGGATGGCAGAATCTCATGACAATAATATGCCTGTGAGGCAGGAGGGCTAAGTGTGGGAGGATTTCCTTTTCTTCCTGTTTCTGTTCTCAGCCTCCCTGGCCAGAATAAATGGAGTTTTAGAGCAAATAAACAGCTTTGCCAAGATAGAGAATTCTTCAGAGAAGTGGTAGACCCCAAGAAAAAAAGATGACTTGGAAATGAAATAATTTTTGGTTTGGTGAAAAACAGAAAGAGGCTTCATGCCTTTTCTCTGCTCAGTAAAGGGGTCACTACATGGGGGTTTGCAGATAACCTTGACAGCCTTGTCTTCATTAATCTTTCTGCCTGTTAATAGATGTGAGGCAAAAGTATGCCTTTCCTGCCAGCCACTCTTAGCACACACATATCTGCATGGCTGATGCCATTTTTTTGGTCCCTTTTCTTCATAAATGGACACAGAGGATTCACTCATGAAAAGATGCTGAAGCTGCCAAACAGATGAATGTTATCAAAACTGATGGCTGAATTTATTAAGTATCATTGCTCTTCTGGGCAATAAGAATAAGTGGACATGAAAATTATGTCTCTTCTTCAGTGATCAGTGTGGGCCTCTCACACAGCAAGGTGGATGTGCTATGAGGGTGCCTGGAGCAGGATGCTGCACTCCTCCCTGTGTGCACCACCAAAAGCCAGCCAGCCAGTAAAGTCCCCACGCATGCATGCAGCTGTCCACACCAACACAGCCTGTCCCAGCCTCCTTCAAAAGAGATGCCTACAGGGAGAAACCAGAGCTGCAGCCACAGGCAGTGTGCTCCCTACTCCTGGTACCAGTAGTGCTGTCCCAGGTCCAGGCAGGAGGGACACCTAAGGTGGCTTGATGAGGCTACATGAGAAAAGGCTGTGCTACAGAGTTCCCACAGGGCTCCTCCCCTGCTCTCCTGCTGTAACTTTAAGCCAACAAGATATGGCTGGATGTGGGCCTAGCAGTGATGCTGGTAAAGTTGTGAACCAGTGAAGGGCAGAAAATGTCACAGCCTAGTTGGGTCTTTGCTTCCCTCCTCTAGAGTCCAGAGAAAAAAAAAATTATCTTGATTACAAGGAAACTTTGGAAAGATTCTTCTCTTCTTTTCCCAGTAAATTTCCTTAAAGCCTAAAGGCAGATGATATTACTAGCCTCCTGAGGAAGACAGCTCTGAGCAGCTGTGCTTTAGACTTTACCTGTGAAACCAGGAAGGATCTCCTTTGTAGCAGCCGTCATCCTTGGTGACTGCCAAACTGCCTAGAGCCATTAAGGTTCTCTGCACTGCTGCCATGTCCTTCCCTGGAAAGCCAGACAGTAAAATTAATATAAGAAATCCTTGCAAAACAAACAGCTTGGCACACTTATGAGAGGTCTTACCCAATGTTTTAACAAACTCCCTCAGCTCCCTTGAAGAAAAGCATTAACAGCATTATAAATGCCATTTTACCATTGCTGAAATGGAGGTACTGACATGCAAGAGCTTATTAAAAGTCATCAAAGGGATAGTGGTTAAGTGAAACTTAACAATGTTTTTAAGCCTCTGGTTATTTTAATAACTTCCTCCATATTATTTTAAGTCCTCCTAGATAATCCTTTTGGCAAAATTTTCTCCTAAGTAGAGATCACTTTGGCATACAAACTACAGTAATATACTCAGTAAAACATGATTGAAGGAGAATAGTGTGCTAAACAACAGTGCTGTGTCTCAGCTTCTTCACCTGTAAACTGGTAAAATGCTGATCCCACCATTTAACCCCTGGCAACTTCAGGCAGTCCCTGTGCTAACAGAGTTGACAGCAGTCCTGTAGAGTTCCTGTGCAAGTAAATTTTATCAGCACCTCCCAATGTAACCATCAGATCACCTCTCAAATCCTTCCTACTGGCTTCCTTTCTCAGGCTGCCAAAAACTGGTGTTCTGCAGTTTCACACCTCTACTTCCTGCCATCCAGCCCATTATTCTTCTACTTCCTCCCTGTGTTACCTCACTTCATTCCTTGTTTCAGAAAGTCATCTCATCTTTAGCCAAGTAAAAGTTACATATCTGCTCATCACTAATTCCTTAGGTTCCCTCCACAAATGACAGCAAAAGGAAAGCTTCTCAGGGGATAATTTATCCCATCTCCAACGGGAAGGGTAAAATTGCCTATCACTTGGTTAGAGGCACACCCTCCACCCAGCTGAAAATTCACAAAATTTTTCCTTTCTGGTCAACATCTTTTGCTAATTCCTCCAGTGAATTAAAAAACAAAAAAAATGAACAACAACAACAACAGGAAAAAAAAAAAACCAAAAAAAAAACCCACCTGATAATAAGATTGCTCCTTTTGTTTTGGTTCTTTCCCTGTACTTTGTCAGTTGGTGTAAAAAGGCCAGGGAACATAAAGGCATCAGAGTCATAGAACGGCTTAAGTTAGAAGGGATCCTAGAGATCCTCTAATCCAATCTCCTTGACATGGACAGGGACACCTCTCAACTAGACTAAGTTAATAGACTTTAACTCATCCTAATAAAGATGTTCAGTTTTGAAAACTTTCTAGCAAAGATGTGTTGCAGCCAGTATTACCAGTTTTGTGAGGTGGTAAGTTGTTACAAACCTGCCTTTTGCCTCTCCCTTTTTCTGAAATCTTTCCTGTGTTTCTATGACTCCTCTCCCTTCCTTTCTGTTTCAGTTCTTCCTCTTTCCTAAAATAATTTGTCTAGTTAACAGATCTGATTTTGACTGTAAGTTTTTCACATGTGAAAATAAGTAATTCATAAAAACATGGGATACTAAAGACATGATGATGATAATGATATTAATGAAAATAGACCAGTAGACCATCTGGAATGCAGAGGGAAGGGAGCACTGCACATTGTGTGTTTATGCTGTGCATCACTCTGATTACAGCAGATGCAGTTCAGGGCTTTGGTTCATGCAACCTAAATGCACAGCACACTGACTGAGGCGAGGAAGACACCCTCAAGCTGAAACCATCTCGCAGCTCCCAACTGTGGCTGTTGTACAGCCTATAAAGTTTATAGCAATCCTATCTGCAGGGGAACCATTTGCTCAGAAAATTAAGTGCCAGCCATCCAGAATCCTCTTTTTGCTGTATTTGTAACTGTAAATGGCACCAGACAGGGTCCTTGCCTAAGAGGGCAGCCGGAGAGCTGACCCCCCCCCCACAAATCCACAGGCACACAGAGAAGAGCACGAGGATGCAACGCCAAGAGGTCCCCGAGGCAGCAGATGTACCATATGCTGTGACAGATGCCACACAGCATCCTTGGGATGCCTCCCGTATAACAAGGACCACTGTGACTGACTGGGATGAAGGAAGATGTGAAGAAGGATTTAAAAGTGAATGAGCTGAATAATGGCAGCGGGAGCAGGAAAAAAAAGAAAAGAGAAAAAAAAAAAGAAAAACCAAAAAGTGGGTAGCAAAAGATGAGGATGGGCCCGGCAGAGCCATCTGGCAGCCCCCCCCCCACGCTCTGCACTCAGCTCTGGCTGGTTTGTCAGTGGAGAGTGGGAGACACTGCAGGGGAAAAAGAAACCCAGTGGGAGCCGAGAGCCATGTGACAAAGCAGAGCCAGGGCCATGGCCAGGCTTTGCAGAGCCTCCCTGCTGCATGGAAGGGGTGCTGCAGGGCAGAGAAGGTGCCAGCCCTCGGTGGCATTGTGACATTTAGCCACTTCCATCATAGGATATGAGGGGCTCGGTGGTCAGCATAAAAAGGGCTGTGAAAAGTTTTAGATTTCCACTGAGAAAGTCACCTAACACTGAAGCCACCTGACAGAAGTGATAATACACATTCTCTGAAGCCAGGCTTGACTCTGGCATTGCAGAAAATTTCAGGCAGTGCCTTCCCTCTGCCCCAGTACTTGTTTGCCGACAGGCCCATGGGCTGCCCGCCTGGCCCCCAGCCTCAGCCTCCCTGAATCACCATGCAAGGCCAACGGCCTTTCCTCTGCATCTTCAGTGTCCTCTGCAGCGTGCTTTGAAGAGCACAGCCCTGCAGAGGATTTGGCACTGCCTCTGCAAGGAGGGGACTCTGCTCACTTCTTATACTAAGCCTTTCTTTTGGGGGGAAACCTGGCTGGAAGGCCACCTTCTTCAGGTCCAGGAAGGGGATGGTTCAAGCGCAAAGATGGAGAACTGCTCTGCATAGTTTTCCTGAAATGCTTTTTTGTAAAGGCTGAACAAATACTCAGAGGTACAGCTGCCTCTTGCCTGCCTGGAAATATACTGGGGAGGCATCTGCAAACAACAGTGAACATAATAACTTCAGCATGGATTAGGTAAAGCTGCACAGCGCAGTACATTTAACGTAAGAAAGGACCAAAAGAAAGGTGATAGTTCTTTTGGACCAAGAAGTCACAGAGATAAGAAAAGTGCACCAGATGGACTGAATGAGTTTGAAACAGCCAACAGCAGATTGCATCCTAAAACATTTTCATTAATTGTCACTAAGAATTTCAAAGCTCTCAGAAAACAATTAGTGCCAGCAAAAAGCTGTTTTTCAGTCACACATTTTTTCGCCCTATAAACATACATCAACACTGCCCCTTTTTCTAAAGAGGTTACGGCCTGAATTATAGGAGCACTGTAATTATGGACTAGTGACAAAGAGACTGTCTCCAGCTAATGCATCCAGGTTCAGACAATTCAGCCCTCAAGCAGCACAGATGCTAGAGGTCAGAGTTATGGTTAGACAGAAAAAGCTCGCAGTGACTCACTGCTGGAGAGACATACTGTTTCATCTCAGCACTGAAATGAGCAGCAGGAGGGATGAAAACGGAGTGGGAAAGCGAGGAGACAGTTTAGTTTTGGGAAGTCCTAAAATAACAACAGAGGTAAGTCTTGTATGTCTCCCTCCTAGGCTGCAAGTTGCATTTTGACTTCCTGTACTCTGGAAGTTACTAGCTATTTTTCCTTACATCTGTTGAGAAAAGCTGACGAGTGAAAGGAAGAGAAGTGAGGGAGACAGCATCATCAGGAGATTTTTGTCTTTAGAGTAAGTCCTTTTCATTGTAAGGATCAATGTAACATACTTTTATTTGAATGGTGAGAAGCCATTAGGAGATGCAAAAGACTGCAAAGAACAGCATCTGAAATGACCTATTATCATCCCTTACAAGATAGATGGAGCTTCTCTTTCAACAGCCTGGCTAGACTAAGGGGGTGGGGGGGGTGTTAGTCCAGGGAAGTTAAAATCCCTTCATTTAAGACATTTAAAGGTAGCCTACATACTGAACTGGAAAAAATAATCCTACCCTTGTGCCCAAAGGTAGGATTTGTCAAGCAAATCTGGCACCCTGAGAACATTACAGATCCCAGTAACTCCAGCTGTCAGAATATTCTTCTCTTCTAACCCGTCCACAAAGAGCTCCCTAGTCTGTCTTTCCTTCAGAGGACTGATTTCTTCCACGTACCTCAACATCCCGTGAAAACAGACTCCACTTTTTTTCCTCCATGTGTGTTCCTACACAAACTCTGCTGACCAGCTTTCTCAGTGTATTGCTTTCTTCTTTCCACTGTTTCATTCTCATGGCAATTTTTTGACCCTTTCACCGCCTTGCAGCTGTGCTTGCTCTGAGCCCTCACACAAAAGGTTTGCATCACCTCCTCCAGAGAGATGCAGGGTGTTTGGTTAGAGCAGCAGGAAGGGTTGTATCCCCACAGAAGTGGGCAAAACCAGTAATATGAACACAGAAATGACTCAGGTCTTCAGGAATGGAAGCACAGTTTCCATTCCAAGCGTGTGATGGAGATAGCCTTCACCTGGACTACTGCAAAACCACAGGGGCACTCTGAATTCTTTTTTTGCTGTTGCCATAGTGACCTCTCTTAGAAGACCTTATCCTTAGAAAGAGATGCTCAGCTAACATGGTGTTAAGAGTGAGTTTTGCTTCTCAGTAGTCATAAATGAGCCCTCATAAGCTTCACAGAGGCATATATGAGCTCCTCGGTATGGATTTTATAGCTCTAATTTAAGCTTTGCTTATAATTCGAAAACTGCAATAAAATCTTGCTATCAGAAAGTAAAAGTTTTCCATATCTGCTATTAGGAGCTATTTACTTGGAAATAATTAGCATAGAGAACACTTGTTTTATTAGGTCTGTGGATTTCTATCAGAGTGATGGGCTTTTGGATAACACATGTGCTTGGAAAGGCTCCGTTATGCCCTCAGGGTAATAAAAACCCCTCAGAGGAGATTATACACCACCGGAAGAACATGGTAATGAGGGACAGCAAACAAAACCAAAAGATAATTACATTAGAGAATATGCCATAGACCAAAAGCACCATTAGAACACATCAAAGCAAAGTAAAATGAAGACTGTAAGCTGGCTTCCAGTTTATTATTTTTACCTTCCCATAAATCCACTGTCTGGAAAATATCTGTTGTTCTTACTCCGTAGATTTCAGCAGCTTTTAAGAACTGAGAAATTTGCTCCATCTGCTTGAAAGCCATTTTTGATTCAGAGATCTTTGCAATAGGCTCATTTCCCTTTGGATGTAAACTGTTTATTAACTTGCATAACAGCTGAGAGATAAATACAGAAACAAAATTAGAAATAAGTCACCAAATTAAAAGTCAATTTCTGAACATGAAATGATGCTGCAAAATACTTTTGGCCTGACCAGTTTCTATCAGGGACATAATTTCTTCAATTAAAAACAAATAATTGAATTTATTATAATCAAAGTATATTAGAAATGCACTAAAGCTTTCATGAACTGATGGCAACAGCCTGACCATATAAATCCTAATCTGCTAGAAACAACAAAGCAATCACTGGTAAAGGTTATATAACAACTGATAGAGAAGAAACCACATGCCCAAGCCAAAAACATAAGCAATGTCAATTGAAATATTGTTAAAGTCACTTTGGCAGAGATTCAATGATTAGTGTATTCTTACAGCCCACTGCAAACAGCAGCATCTGTCTGTTGTTCAATAAGCCAATGGAATACAATGTTTTAGCTACAGAATTATTCCCAAGAAGAAAACAGTTATGATATAATCCAATCCTTTAAATTTTCTATATCTCTTCAC
Source organism: Merops nubicus (assembly GCF_000691845.1). Lineage (NCBI taxonomy): Eukaryota > Metazoa > Chordata > Aves > Coraciiformes > Meropidae > Merops > Merops nubicus. Next base: position 18,728 of record NW_008587420.1, on the reverse strand, counting down.
CTTTCCTTCTCACCACTGATGATTCCTTAAGGAGAAAAGCATACATCTGATTTTAAAACAGATCTCATTTAAATTTATAAGAAAAGATGCTGAAGGAATGAGTCATATATAACTCGCATGACTCATAAGAATCATAAGTACTGTACTAATGCCAGTGCACTTGTATAATAATCATCTTCTGAGATTAAGACTCCTGGTCAACAGGAAATAAATCAGATCATAAGATATATATTTCTGCACTGGCCATGAGCTCTGATCAGTGTAGCCAGATGAAGACAGAAAATAAGGATGCTGTGCATATAAAAACATGCAAGTATATAACTGGACAAACCACTCACCGTTCCATCCATCAGCCATGTCTGAAAATGTTGCCTTCCAGGAGGAGGGTGCTCTATCTGTTCTCCACACTGTACAATAATCCAGTTCACCAGCCTAGACTCTAATTCCGGGTCATATTTCTGCTCAATCTTTTCCTGAACTTCTCGGCTTAAGCCATAGCTTGGTCCTCTGTTAGCCATCTCTGGAACCAAAGCAGGACTTACTTGGTGGGTAGAGTCCTGACCTGCAGCTTTGAAGTAGGCACCAGAAGATTAAAGAATAAGAGAATGAGCAGCCTGCCCTATATGTCAGACAGTTGAACAGTTGTTCATCAGCACTGAAAGTAACTGTATGGCACCGGTTATAGCTGTTCTGCAGAACAGGGGAGGGAGCAACGAGGGAATATCCTTTTCCAAAAGCACAGATCAGCTACAACATTAAAAAAAAAAAAAAAAAAAAAAAAAAAACCGGCTGCCCCCCCCCCCCAGCCACAAAAACAGAAGAAAGGCAAGATTTAAAACAGAGTAGGTTTGAAAGAAAGGCTGCTACTATATTTACAGAGAATACAATAGAGTTCTCAGATCAATGTTAAGGCTGCCCACAAATCCAAAAACGCTTTAAAATTGCCTACCTAATGCTTGCTAATAAGAAGGAGGTTGTACATGGGAGCTCAAGCAATCCGATTAAAGCTGCAGTCAGGGTCTTCCTCAGCAGAGATTGAGGGCTGGATATCCAGAGATCAGCAAACCGAAAAGCACTGATGAATTTAAGAGACGAAGGCTGCCACAGTGCCCTGCTGCTGCTGCAGCATCCTGGTTTGAAGAACAGTGTATTGATTTGGTTTTCCTCACATATGAGGAGGGTCAAAGCAGGGGCGTTGCTAAGAGCCATTAAAGAGGCCTGCCTACTCAGCCGCAGCCTGGGGAGCCTGTTTATCTCGCCCATCTGCAGCCTGTTTTCATGCACGTTTCCTCAGCCTGGCACTGTTCTCCCTCCAGGCTCAGCTTTACTCCACCTAGTCTGCATCAACCCAAACTGCACCAAGCATCCCAGGGCCAGATGGACTGCACCAGACTGCACACTGTTAAACGAAGGTAACAGAAATTACTACGCATCTTGTTTATTTTTAAGGATACAAAACCTTTTTCTCCCTGTTTGGCATTACAGTGCTAACAGGCTTAGAGAGTGAAAAATTATTTCTCCTCTTCCTTGTTCAAGTGCTGATAAGAAGTTTCAACAAGGGGACGATAGGTTGAAAAGCCAAGGGAGAGAATGGAAGTAGTAGAACATTATTAATCACCCTGTCTTTAGTATATATTAAGCTATCAAAGAGGGTAATAGTGTCTTGGGAAGACAACTTGAACCACTAAGACCAAGGGGAAATCACCAAAACCTAGCAAACCTACTATAAAGCACAAGGAACGTATTTTCTGCTGGTGTAAGTCGCCATGCCTCCATTGATAGGAAGGGAGCTATGCCCGTGTGCAGTAGTTTAAATTTTGAACATACCACTGCAATAGTGGGAGGGGAGAGAAGGAAAGCTAGGACAAGAGGCTCTTTTGGTCTCTACAGTTATTCTTTATTAAATAAAAAAAATAATTTTGCTTTTCTCCAGGTTGCACCAGACTTTGTAAAATGTCTTTCATCCATCCTGTATTATCCAGTCTGCTACAAAATAGTTCTCTTTTGCAAATTATTCATATTTTAGCTTGATATGAAAAGAAGCTGATAAACCTGAGGTAGATTCAAAATCAGCTTTGCCCAGAAAAGTCCTTCTGCTGGATTTTAAAAAGAAAAACCAAAGGACAGAGGAATACAGCTCCTTGTCTGTCTGTCTCAAAATGGTCTCTCCATTTGTTACTTTCTCATTGTAAGACCATGAATTCTCAGATTTATGCTGCTTTGGATGCTGCTGGGCTTGAGCAGATTCAAGAGATGAAAAATTTAATAGATGACCTAATTCATTGTTGTCCTCTACAGGCAATTCATTTAGTGCCTTCTCTTCTCTGCACTGGTAGTTTTAAAACCCTAGGAGATATTTGATTACATAACACAGAGGATGCTACGTGACAAGGCCGCCACTTGAGCACTTTCCATTCCAGTGAACACACTGTTGAAGGTAAGTGCAAGGCGAGGAGCAGAAATGGAGACCAGAGGAGGAGTAAGCTGCAGCTGCAACAGTAAAAGGCAGTACATGAATTTGGTGTCCTTTCCATTCAAGCAGCTGTTAAGGGCCAGGTGTTACAGTCTTTGACCAGTCCCACAAAGAATAAGCAGCTTTACGTTGCCTTTTCACATATTTTTCTGTTCTGTTTAGTTGGGAGCTAGCTATGTAGGTTGTTTGGCTGTTTCTGGTCAAACCAGGGTGTTCAGTGATTACTGGCAGTGAGATTTCATGAAAGCCACTTACCTTTGCATGAGCTTCTGACCCTGCTTCCTAACTTGCGGGCAGGGACAGGTAATTTAACTCTCCTAAGCTGCAGAGCAGAGGTCTCCCCCATCACAGATGTTGGCTCTGCAACCTATGCTCGAGGGACTGTTCCACACTGTGAAAGCTGAAATGCAAGCTTGTCCATAATATAAATTTTTAATAAGGCTTTGAAAAAAACAGGAAAGCTGCAGAGGATTGGAAAAATGCCAGCTCCTCCCCAATACTTCTACAATATGAGTAATCAAATCATAAGCCTGCTTCTCTGCCATCAATCCCGGGAAAAACAATAGATTTTTTTTTGAACTTGATAGTGTTGACGCAATTTTCTGAAAGCTCTGTAATACATTAGAGTTAGATACTCCACAACACGTTGATTAGGGAAATAAATTGATTCAAAACCAGCATGACACATTAAAAAGATTAAAGCAGGCTAACTAGGAAGTCCTATAATATGACTGTAACTGAAAAATCATTAATGATTGTGTATATTTTTATTCAGTTTGTAAAAGAATGTGTTTCTGTGTCTGAACTATTTAATATGTTGTTAGCAGTCATCACAAAAAAAGCCCAGACTCCTAAGAAGGTCCCAACTCCTGCAAGCTGTGATGAGTAAACAATAAAGATAGCTTCTTGAAATCTGTCTATCTGAAAGCAGGCAAAAATGCCTCATTGCAGCCAAAGTCTAGCCATTGTCAGGAAAGTACCTTTCAGACTGTAGCACTGTGTCCTTTGAAAAAGCAGATGTTAAAAAAAGAACAGACGCAGAGAGTGATGGGAGATAAGCAGGTGGGCAGTGACTCTGGGTAAGACACTGTGACTGAAGGGCTTGGCTGAATAAAACGTGGGAGGTGCAACAGCAATGGGAATATCATACGCCAGTTCTGACAGTCACTCTCCAGAAAAGTGGTGAAGGAATGAAATAAATTCAAATAGTGACTCCAGTAACCAGAGGATTGAAAATCAGAGCTTTTACAGTAATCACTTTAGAACGATTCTCTGTTTAGCTCACCAAAACCAGAAGTTAATAAATGGCAGGCACATGCGGCTACAAAGCAAAGAAGAACTGAAGGAAGTCCTGTTCCTTCTGTTGGACGGGCACGTTAAAGCTGGATGGCTAGACATGTGACTGGCAGAACGGGGCAGGTTTCCAGCAGGTACTGCAATTACAGCACTTCATCGACTGCTTCTGATGGATTTTTCCTCTTCTTTTTCTTGGTAGCACAAGATTGGAATTTACAGCTAAAAATAGAGATGAAGCTTGAATACTTGAAGTTGGATTTCATGCCTAAAAGCACTACGGCTCATCTTATGTTTTCAGATAATCACAATATTACCCCACAAATGTAAATCTTTGTAAGTCTATAAACAAACGCTGCCAACAACAACAAAACTCACATTAATTAGCATATTACCTACAGTTAGATCCAGGGTGACTCAGTAGCTTTCAATGTCTTCCAACTGGAACACAGAGAGAAAAGTAACATTTACTCTGCTACAGAGCAACCCTTAGCCTTGGTTAGATTTGCTCTTTGGGAATTCACTCCTTAGAAAGAGCCTGGTATTTCAGCCATCCCAAAGCACTATCTTTCAAAATATGCTGGGTCGATTCCCATCAGACAAAGCTATCCAGCAATAAGAATAACTGGAAAGCCCAGGCTCCATTTCCCTGGTCTGCCACTGTGCAATAATAGCCCTTTCATAATTAAGTTAAAAAAAAAAAAAGGAAATTTTCCAAATCTGTAAAAGAGTTCACAGCAGCTCCCTTCACAAGGAAAACTTCCGAAGGGCTGCTGGAATATGCTCTGTGCATGAACACCTATATAATGATTTCACTTTTTCTAGAGCTGCAGAGATGGGGCTAAGGTTCAACACGAGCTCAGTGCAAGTACGGGGCCTTTTGCAAGGAGCTGAAGGGCCAGTAAGTGCTCTGCAGACCTTGGGTTTCATTGATGGCCTTGCTTTGTCAAAAGATACCTGGAGATGTTCTACACGAGACAACTGGCCAGACTACGAGGAAAAAGATGCTATGGGAATATTGTCATTTTTTTATCTGTGAAAACCAGGTGTCAGAGATACCAAAACCAGGGGATAACATTTAACTTCTTCATTAATGTGATACCTAAAATCTAGAAAGCCTCAAAGACAAAAAGTGCTAACTTAAGCACGTATCTTCTTTTTCACTTGCAAAAGGGTTTCTTTGCAAGCTCTGAGCTTTCTTTGCTCTAAGCCCCAAGCAAGTGCATAGTTTGAACACCTCAAATTTGGGATTAAAAGCAAATTAATTCAGGAAGGAAGAATCTTATTTGCAGGACAGATCAGAATGCACTGACACTCTGGAGTTATGTCTGCAGAACAAGACAGCTCCTAAGGCTGCCTTGACCAGAAGTGTTTCTGGGCTTCATTAAGTCACTGACCTTTTTCCAGGGAGCTTCCCAGCAGAAACAGCAACCACTTACAACTGGAAACCAACTCCCATGGACATAAATGCCAGCATTCCCAATGTTCAAGGTGACCTTGGAGGTAAATTGTGCATTCTAATCCTCAGGATCTTTTAACAGTCTTGTGCTGGACTGACACACTCCTTGAAAGAAAACCAACATGTTTCATTGTATCAGTTTTTTGTCCGTCCCCAACAAAAACAATAGTTTCTGACATCTACCTTAGTTTGAAAATTATACATTGCAATACACATTTACAAGGACAGAAAAGAAGTAACATCTTTATTTCATTGAAACAGGTCAGAACAGACAGCAAAACTTAAACAAGATCGAATCCCTTAACTAAATAAATGCTGCTTCTTGTGATTAGGTATTTAGCTTTGCTGTCAAGGACTTTTTCCAGATTTACTGTCCTAAGCACCAGCACACTGGCACACTTTCTGCCAGCAAACCATATTCAATGCAGCAGCACAGGAGGTTTCTCATAAGGGCCAGACCAAATCCCAGGCAGCTTGTGTCCTTCAGGGATTGCTTTTCCAGGACCAAAGTCTGGGCACACCATTTACACCACTCCAACCTTAAAGTGTGCTACTGTTTGGCACAGATCTGGGCACCTGCTTCCACCCTGACAGGCAGCAGTGACCTTCTCCTGTTGCAACGTGGGAGGCAAGTGGACAACATGAGGCAGGTCAGAAGGCCCAAAAAGAACACAACCTTTCATGTGCTAGCTTGAAAACATTTTAAATTTTTATTTTAGTTTGAACCAAGTGACTGGAAGTTTTGGCAGCTGTCACTTGCTTTTCATTCCAAACATAAATGCAAAGCTAGGCAAAGTTCCTCGCCAAACAAGTGAAGACACTGTAGCAGGCTGAGGACGTGTCTATTCCCCACCCCTGAGCAGATCACAAGCTACAGTTACTGTGTCATATGGAGGATGTCCATTTCTTTTTAATGGAGTAGAAGCGCTGGACCATAAAATATACATATGCAGGACTTCAAAGAGAAATGCAAGGTCAAGCCTGCAAACAGACTGCAATAGGTCCTGTAATTTAGATTCATACAGAACACAGCCAAGGCTGTAACTATCATTCTTCTGTTCTAGGCAAATATATATTGAAGAGAGATGAGAACCTACAGCCATCTGGCAGATCTGAGCTATATAAAGAGCTATATAAACTGACCTATAAGCAGTAAATCCATGAGCAGTATATTTTTGTCCTTTGTCTCTTCTTCCCAACCATTAATCTCTTCCCATAGAAAACACCTGCCAGGAGAAAAGCAGCATGCACAGTGGCATTAAAACCATGTTCATAGCAAGCTCCCTGCTCTTTAACAGAACAGCTGATTACCCTTTGCCTCTCCTGTCCCTGCTGGGCTTGAGAGCAAGGGTGGAAGGGTGACAGTGCACACTCATTTTTGATATTGCTGTATCCATTCCCCACATAGCTGTTGAATTTTCACCAAGCTTTAGTTTTTCACCCCATGCTCACGGATCTGAATTTCTGCATCAGCCCAAAGCAGAGATCAGTGATCTTGACAACCAGGCCATAACCCTCTTCTGTTTCCAGGGAAGCAGTGTGGAAGCACAAAAAAATAATCTGAAAGGGTAAGGTAGGCCTCTCTGTAAGAGCACAACTGAGTAACTTAAAAACCAAGGAAGTTCAAATCTCATTACTACCCAGGACATGATATTCCCTCCCAACATTTTTCCCCCTGTCCCAGAGGAGATGACAGGGACCAAGGAAAAATGACAAGCGCAGATCTAATGCAGCAACTCTGACCAAGGCATTGGTTCAGAAAATGTGTTAATTCTGTATTGGAGTATGGCTAGAGCATTGAAAACATTTGAGCAGCTGCACATAGCTGGTTGAAGGTTTGTCTCTAAGCACGTTTTAATTTGATATGAAAAGTATGGTACCATAAATCTCTTAGCCCCATTGAATAACACTGTGTCTAAGAGAGCATGTAATCAAAATTAACATACAAATGAAGCAGCAGGAGGCAGTTCTCCTACGGCCTATCCAGTTAGGTTTTCTTGTGAACAATGCTTTGTTTGTATTTAGTGTTGATGCAAGGGAAAATAAGTTAGCTAAACTGAAACCACATGAAGCACTTAATACCATTTTACTAAAAAAAAAAAAAAACAAAACAAAAACATTGAAGCATGTAATAAGAAGCCAAACCTCTGAAAAGACAGATCAAGTAAAATACTTGACAAGATAAAAATACATGTATATAAAACTGCATTAGTACAGCTCAATACACACAGAATAAGAGCACTTGTTTATTAGTAAACAAGCTGAATAAGCTTTAGAGACTCTTTCAACACATACTGGTCTACTGCAGAGTTTAATCCCAAACAAGAGAAGGCATGCCTCACCATTTTTTTCCTTTTTAGAAAGCAGAATTGTTTGTTTCACAAGTTAAGTCTCAAGTAGTTTGATTTTGCAACAGAACTGAAACAAAAGTATTGGTAAGGTCCAGGGACAGTGGAGGTCAGCTGGTAATGCTTTTGTTTCTATTAAATGAAAAATGTTACCCGCTTCTTTGGTGTTATATGCTAATCAACTTTCTGTCTAGCTACAAAAGCTTTCCGTTATTTACTCATGAAACTTGAATGACTACAACTAACACCCCAGCAGGAGTTACATAGTTCAAGGATTACATATAAAATAAATACCTCGAGGTGCTTATTCAACTAGCATTGTTTGATCAAAATCACAATGCATGCAGCTGAGTTGCTCAGTTAGTGTCCAGAGTTTCCTTCTACTGTGACAACAGGTTCATCACCAACATGTCTGTACTACGCTCAAGTGACAGATGAGCCCAGAAGTCATCTCCAGACCTGCTAAATGTGAAGGACAATGAGAATGCCAACAACTTAAGCTAAGAGTGCTACTGAAAGTGTAGATCAAGATATTTAGAGAAACCTACCCCAGACAGTAAAAGACAGAGCTGATAAATTTGAAAGCTTAAGACACTGATGATTTTGTGGAAATTAAATGTATTGTTGGGCAAATTTTACACATCCACAAAACATTTTGGCAGTAAGAAGTCCATAAAAAAAAAGAAAAAAAACCCAAACAAACCAGAACATAAGAATTCATTACAAAAGATGCAAAACTTTTGCACCATGCAGAGCTTTCCAAATATCTAATACCCCAGTTTAGCACGGTATTCCCACAGAGGAAATACATACTTGTTTTTAAACATGATTCGTATTGATAATAATTCACTATGTAGGCATCTAGAAGGAAAGATGAAAGAGATGCCACAGGCATTAACACAGGGGACAAAATATAGCACGGAATAAAATTGTAATGGCAGCATAACATGTGAATATCACATTATTCAGGACTGACAAACTTCCTAATAGGTCACAGGCTAGTCCCAGGTAGGATGGTAAATCTCCCTGGTTATCACCTATGAGACCTTTTCAGGCATCTGAACATGCCAAATTGCCACGAATCGAAATGCTGTTTATTTCCACACAAGGCAAATGCTATGCTTGTGAAGAGAAATACCAGTGGAACGATGCGGTGAAGTTAAAGGAAAAAGTCTGTCTGCATAAGGTCTACCTCAAAGCCACCTCTTCATATTTAAGGAATACAGACTGGCTTTAGAAAATGGTTAAGTGAACCCAAAGAGAAGGGCACTGGCACTCACTGAATCTCACAATGCTGCCTGGAATACTGTCCTGATACAGAAAGTACAATCTCTGCCTCTGCATTGACAGGGCATGTAGCCAATCTGAGGTGCACCGGTACTGTAGCTGCTACCACCCATGTTGATTTAGCAAGCAGAGGAGGAAAGCTGAAAGAACTACAAAAGCAGCACACAAAAAGCCCACCTCCATCCCTAGGACGAAGTGCCAGTAATGCTGTGGTTTGAGCAATGGCTGCTGCAGTTTTGTACCCTCCCCAAATGTGTCAACACTGTTACGCTGCCTTCTCCCACCTACAGGGGAATAATGGGGGTGAGGGGGAAAACAACACAAAGAACCCCCAACCAAGTGGGGAAAAAAACCCAAACAAACCCAAAACAAAAAAAATACTTACGCAAATTATCCTCTTCACATTTGTTTTCAGCTGTCTTGCTCTAAGGCATTGTAACAAAAAAACCTTACCAATATAACAATTATTTCATAAAGGCTAAGGTGAAGCTCTGAATGAATACAATTCTTTCAAGAGAAATCCACAGCTACAGTTTATGCAGATATAAGACCTTTCCCTGTCTGAACTACTACGGTTAAATTGAATGTTTACAGGTGTTAATTCCCAATTTAAAAAAAATCGCTCTTTAATACATGTGAACAAAAAGTACATGTATCACAATTGGTCACTTTGGGCCTTAATTAAAATTAGTTACTTTGCTATTACTGTATGTCCTGGTTCCGTGTAAAAAGGGGTTCAGGGCAGGACCCACACGGAACAGAACTATGTACTCGCCTCTGCCCCCCCTCGAGAGAGAGAGACACTTTGGAAAAAAAAATGAAGTATATTGTTCAACAAGGAACAGAAAACGAAAAAGGGAGGTAAGGAAAATAATACATATATAAAGATTAGGGGAATAATACAAAAGATAAAATATACAAAACCCTCAGAAATGGTTCCAGGGTCCCACGGAGTGAAAGGAGAACTTTCCTCTCCGAGCTGCAAGGCAGGAGTGAAACAAGAAACCACTCCCTGCCTCTTATCAGAGTGTGTGTGGGAAGGGGAGGGAATACAATGGTTTCACCCCCACCCGGGGTCCTCCCAGTTGCTGGAAGGTCATGCCCCCATTCCAAGCCTCAAACCACAACACTGTAGTACACTTTTTTCAACTTTTTCTTCCACTAAGAGGCAAAGCAATCTAAGGGATGGGACAAAAAGTGGATTTAAAAATTCTTATAGGTATGCTAAGAGCAGAAAGTTTTCAAGTAACAATTTTAATTTGACTGTGTCTTTAAAACTCACAAAATCTGTTTTTCAGATTTTATCAGATGCAAGTCACATGAATAAGATAAAAAGATGACAACTGTTTAACAATGCATGTGAACACAGTTCAACCTTCAGGAAAGGAAATGGCTGAGCAATCTGCATAAATTTCCTGAAGTAGTTTTTCCTAAAAGTAATAAACACATTGAAGAGGTTTGAAAGCTTAAGAGAGCTGTGAATCACATATTCATAAAGAAAAAAAAGCCTATTCCAGAAACTGAAGTACTTGGAAACAAGATTTCATGAAATGTTATAATTCTCAACCAAGTATGCTGAGTTAGATTGAGTTAGGGAACTAACTTGAATTGGAAGGTTTGCATCTAGAGCCATCTTTTTTAATCTTATACTAGAATTCAAACCATAATTCATTTATATCATAGCTTCCTGGGTTTTGCAGTACCAAAGCCTAAATAAAACTGTACTTCACAGGAACTCATCTGAAATTTAGGTTTTTTTTGTTTTGTTGTTGGCTTGGGTTTTTTTTTTGTTTTGTTGTTGGTTTTGCTTCTTTTATTAAAACCCACTACTTCAGCAGAGTTCTATATAATGTACTTCTACTGACAGTGCTCACACTGAAAATGGCAAACACTCTAGAAATATCTTAACCCCAGGAGATTTAGTCTTTTAAGGTAGCAATAGTGATGCCATCTACTATCTAAAATAAAGCCAGAAACAACTGTACACTTTTGACTGATGTTTCATATTAAGGCCAGTCTGAACTAATTCCAGCCTCTCACCTAAGTTCCTCTCTCTCTTCCAAGTGTATGAATGGCACCATATTTTTGGACAAAATGCAGGCAATAGTCACATTTGCAATTAAATTAATTTACTATTAAATTCTATGGAATAGTAGATTATGGAATAGGAATACATTACAAGAATCATCCAACTATCCAGTTTCATGGCCAAGTTTTCAGGCTTGCACTCGTGCACATCCAACTCCTAACTCTGGCAGGTGCTGTCCTGAGTCACCTACAGCTCTCCAGTCACAGAGAGAGGCAGCCACATCCCATGGTGCCGTACTTTAAAGAAGTTACAATAAAAGAGTCACTGTATCGATCCAGTTTCAGTTGACACCCAGATGATACATTGCTGCCTTAATAGTAGACCTGCAAATTCACTATTACAAAGCCTGGAGAAAAGGATATAATCCCTACTGATAGGCACAGATGAAAGAGCTCCATGTGCACTTTGAAGCCCTGTGTTTTTAGAAGTTAGCATCTCCCCTTATGTAGTACCCCAAGCACACCATCAAGGAGAGACTTCCACTTTTCAATTTTAACAGTACTTAAGAATGATATAAAAATTTATCTGAAATCCATTTATTATGCTTCATGTTATTCACTACTCCTAGTAACAACTGTAGTAAACAATTAAGTTGTATTTTGCTTTGTACAGATGGTGTCAGGCATAAGATACAAGAATGTTACAGCAAAGGGACAATAACAAAAAGGTGTCCAAGACGTGGGAAATTAAAGTTTTACTGTATAATCTAATAATAACAAAAATTAATCAACATTTCAGTACAAAAGCGTAGAAAGCCTGTGAAAAAATAGTTTTAAATGGTGAAGGAGAGGTTCCGATCACAACAGCAGCACTCCTTCACATTTTGGACTGTCTGTGCAAACGCATCATTAATAAAATATCTGTATTTACTAAATAAAGGAAGGAAACAGAAGATAAAGGCTAGTTCCTACTGTGATTGTCACAGGCCTGGCATCATCTTGTTAAGAACAGGGTTTATGCTACTCATGGGAAAGAGTCACGTGTACAGTTCATGCACTTATGGCACCTTGCAGCTTATCCCAGCGTTGCCAGCTTATCAATTAAGTCATCAACAGTATTCACAAGAAGTTTCGTGTCCTCCTTCTCACTCATCCGATGCTGGCCAGTTTTCCTGAGGATGACATCCACATCTTTGCTCAAAACACGATCAGCAACTTGCAGAGAGATCTGCCAAGGGACATCACCATCCTTCATGCCATGAATAAGTCGTACAGGACATGTTATAGGAATAGGACTGTTTAGCACACAGTGATTTTCTGCTTCTTTGATAAAGTCATATGTCAAGGAGTAATATCCTTCCTCATTATGCTTTGTTGGAAATCTCCATTCACCTTTTTCTTCTATTTCTTTTTGTGCCTACAATAAAGCAGAGCAAAGAACACACAAGACAGAAGTTATGAGTTCTTTAGAGTGCCTCAACTTACTTCTGTTTAAATGCAGTAACATTTCCCCAGGTGTAAAATTTCACTTTGTTAGTTTTTATTAGCAGAAAAGGTATACTCCTGTTGGCCTTCCAGCATCTGAGAAGATGAACCCTCTACCACGGCACAAAACCTTTGCATGTCTCTCCTGCAAATTAATCTAGTTAGGATTCACCAGTGAATTTAAGTTTCTCAGCCAGAATCTATCAGAAAGAAGCAGACGTATAAGCACAATAAACAGTTAGTCTTTTGGCTTCAATGAGTTCACTGAACTCAACCAAGGAGAATCCCAGAAAAAGGAGTTTTCCAGTGATCAGTCTTTTCACTCTTTGCCACAATAAGCTGTGTTTAAATACTGTATTTCCAGAATCTTACCTTAGTCTCAAGTAGTAATATTGACACTACAAAGTGCCTTAGGAAAAAAAAAATCAATAAAATATTTTAGTGATTCTAAAGTATGAGTTATTTATTGCCATATATATAATTTGTCACATTTTAAGACTTGATTTACTTCCCTAAGACTGGCTGCTGTTGTCGTCAAGGAAGCAACTCAAACAGAGACTCCCCACCACCAAAATCTTACAGTCGTTACAAACACAGTAATCTGAAGCTCTGTTAGACTCATCTCACCCAATGCCATCTCAGTTACTTTAGCAGCTACTTCTTCATCCTTGAAAGCACAAGGATCCAATTTGAATGGAAATGTAAGATATTCAACACTGAAATCTAATGGATTGCTGAACAGGAGGGATCTGACTTCACATCCTATATGCCACAGCAATATAAACACATTCTAGGTAGTGCTCACACTAGTTTCATCTTAGAAGCACAGCATTGTGCAGAGTTGTAGATTGATGTAAACTTTCAATTTTTCTCCACAAACACAGAAAGCTTTCTGAAGACTTGCAGGAAAAATACAGTCTGAACAACAGAATTTCCTAAAAGCTTCATAGATTTTTAGATTGCACAGAAGACAATCATCAGCATTTACCTCAATGGAAAGCTTCTTAAAAGTTGCTACAAGATGGTCTGCTGCTACAGCTACTCCAACCAGGGCAGCTACTTTATCTGGGCGGGCTATTGCAGCATGAAGCATCAGCCATCCACCCAAGCTGGAGCCCACCAGAATCTGAAAGAGAGAGAAAATGAGATATTACTTTACAGGAAAATACTAATAATTTTTTTCTTCTTTTACAAAGTATCAGTTTTCATACTGTTGAACTACTTAGAACTTGGGCATAATCCTGCTGTCCTTACCCAGGCAGAACTGCTGTCACCTCCAGTGGAAATTTTGCCTGAGTAAGCACCACAGGATCTGGTATTTTATTATTCTTTTTGTTTGGCATGGCTGGTTATTGCTGTCTGAGACTGAAACACTGTAAACAAAATGAGAGTTGAAATTCAGTATCACATGCATACTTTATGTTTCCTCTTGAAAATAAAGGCACATCTTAAAGTCTCAGTGCAGTGAAAGAGGTCAACAAAAGCCATTCATAACAGAAAATTATTTTAAACACAATACTAGATATTTCCAGGTTGCAGGAAATTTCAAGTTTCTCACACTCATTTCTAAAGTTTTTTATTTTTCATTTAAGAAGTCAGATGCTGCTTCTGCTGGTTGAGGTGGGGTTTAAGCTACTTTATCATACAGAGTATCTTAACTTGTGACATTCCTGCAAATCCTTTAATTAACACGCCAGCATGGGGCAGTGACATACTTCTCATGAAGAGGGCTGAGCTGCACTAGGACAGTTCCCTATCCCCTGTCAGGTGGAACCTCCTCCATGAGGCTTTCTCAGACTCCCCAGGATGACAACCCTGCTCTGAGCAGGAGGCTCTAATAAATGATCTCCAGGAGGTCCTGCCACCCATGCTCGTGCGATCTACCTGCTTGCAAAAGAGGTGTTGTGAATATGACCTCCCAAATGATTCAGCCTGAAAGTCAGCAGGTGTCAGTTGTTAAACAGAAGCTGCTGTTGACCAGAGCTTCTATGGCATATTTTTGATTAATGGTCTACCTTGAGGACAAAAAGCATTCAACATATAAAAATAAAATATAACCTGTGGTCCATCTGTAAGTTCATCCAGTATAGAAAGAACATCTTTTCTCCACTTCCCAATCGTACACTCCTCAAATTTACCATCTGAACTTCCACATCCTGTATAATCAAATCTGAAAAAGCAACCATCAAAACGACAGTCATAGTACTGTCTACAGCAACATCAAAGCTAACTAAACAGTACTACTTTATCGAACTAAACAGGGGACAACATGCTGCCCGGAATATTTTCCTTTTTGGTCCTGCATATCACTAGCAACAGAAATCAGATGAAAAGATGTTTAAACGCAATATATGCAACTAAGTGATGCAGTGTTCTCTCATCATCTGATATAACAAAATCCAAATTAAACAGGATATTTCCTAGACAAAGAATCTCCCTTACAGACACAACCCCACAAATACTTCAATTTAAAAGGTATTTTTAAAATGTACAAACTCTCTTTCAAATGCTATAACCAAATACAGGGTCTTACAAAAGTCAGCATTCAGCCGGGTCTATCAAAGGAGAGTATCACCAAGCATGTGCATGCCCTTCTAAAACCTCAGAAGATACTGGGTAATTTATTAAGATTTGGCATGCTTACAGTGGTAACTTAAAAGATTAGAACTCCAGGCCCTCTCTTTTCCATTTCAGTGTCTATAGCCTTCAGGTGGCACAAAGCACTGGCTAGACCGCAGGAATTTATCACAGAATTTTCTGAATTAGTTTCAGAATGCATTCTCCTGATTTACTTCAGTCTTACTACAGATGGAAATTCTGCACATGAAATGGAAGAAAGACACTTCTTAGCTTGGGTACAGCACAGCACGCATTCCAACCCAAATGTCAAAGTTTACAAATTACTGCCAAAACCCTTTCCCCCAACCCATGATACTGGCTTCATTTTCTCAAGAGCAATGCTTTGAATGTACCTGACGAAGGCATGACCTAGAGATTTGCAGAAATCTTCAAGGGCAGTTGCTTTCTGACCATTCATATTTGAATTAAGGCCTGGAAGGAAAATAACCCCTGGATTCCTCCCTTTTAGTCTATGATAAGCAAGATTGGGTCGATCTGGTCGAGTAAGAAAGCTGACTGATGATTTCAGCCTGCAAACTAATAAAAAAAGCTGCTTAGTACAATCATCCCAATAAACTTGGCAGAAATACTAACGTTTTATGAAACCAGGATTCAGGAAATACATGGGTATTATGCGAAAATAAGATACTTTTTTCTCGAGCTGAAGTATCTCCTGTATTCTTTAATCTTACTAGTATTGATCAGCCTAAAAGGGACAGCTGATTATGATTCATTCTCAGATCATTAAATGCCAGCCATGTAAGGTGTTCACTCAAAAATCAGCGAATCCCTAAACTGAAGCCAAGCGCTAAGACTTCCTATGCTTCAGCTGCCTCACATTTTAGACCATCTTTTATATTTACATTCATTTCACATGAAATGATTAAAATTTTACATCTGCTTAGTTTAATTTTTTGTTTTTCTTTTTTGCTTTTTTCCAAACTGAATTTCAAATATAATTTTGGACTAAAATGCTCTGAGCAATGGTTTAAGCTTACAAGCACACAAGGTAACAAATTTTTGAGGAAAATTAAAACTGAAGGACAGAACTCCATCTGCATCAAAATCCCAGATCCATGAGATCTATGAAGGGGATGTATAATGTGGAACTTCAATAACTGGAATTGGGAAAGTATCTTGTGACTAATTTTTTTCAGCATGACGAACATACAACATTAGTATTGATCTCAACCAAATAAATAAATAGCATCCTGTTTCATCATATCAACAGCTATTTCTGCTTAACAATTATTGCCAGGAACAGAACATTGAGAAAACTGCTCACTTAAACATTATGCCATTTTAACATCAGTCTTTTTCTCAGATATGAAACACAGAAGGTAAAAAACAAAATAAAACTACGTTTTCTGTAAATACAGAGCAATGCATTAAACACATTCCATAAGAAGAAACAGAGTTCACCATTGTAGAGCTATGATTTTCTTCTGCACCTCCAAAAAAAAGGTAGAGATATTGCATTATATGATTTGGTGTATTCTTGCTGGAAAGGTTACATTATCCCAGTACTCAGATCGTTCTGTTTATCCAGGATGAGACAGCACTTTGCAAACCTAAATATTTTAAAAGTTAGTTTTATGCAACTTCTGTCAAAGTGATCTGCAAGATATTACGTAAGAGCATTTTTCTGTCAGCATAAACTTGCAATTATTTTGTTTTCTTTTAGTTCAAGATAACAAACCAGACACATTTGGAAAGCAGACACTTAGACTCTGTTATCCACATTAATAACCATAAAAAAAAAAGCCAGTTTCAAACAAGGAAAAAAGATTAACAACTAAAATACCCATGAATGAATAACTATGCTGAATCCCAACAGCTGCTACAGTATTTAATCTATCTTTAGCAGCCAATTGTAGCTCTGCTGTGTGTGGTTGAGAGCAAGTGGTTCAAAGAGAGGTGTTATGGAGACTTACTCCACCCTCTTATCCTACTGAGCAAGGTATTTGTGAAACTGAAAGCTCTCCAGACTTTTAACACTTTGACACTCCTAAATCCCAGATTAGAAGAAGTCTGGTTCTTCATGACCGTGTATCAACAGCAGGGTACAAAAGCTATGCAACCCCAAGCAACACATCAGGGCTTCCCAGCAGCACAATAATGGATAAACACTGCCAAAACAGGCTGTGACAGTATCACACCACTGAACTGTCCTGCAGCTTTGAGCTGTATTTTCTTACTACTAGGGAGATGACATTCAACAGGTTTTGTGGGTTTTGTTTGTTTTTAAACTTGCCTGTGCATGAGTAAATGGGGATGGTTAACAGAGGCAGCTAGTACTCAGCACTTTCCTACAGTCTAACAGAAATTATATCATTTGAACTACAGATTAAACCCATCTTTCCTGAAACAGTGGCACAGTTCTTTATCCTATTGATGCATCAGTTACATAAAGGGGAATAAATGACACGGTAAAGGTATATTTACACAGATGCATCCATACTATGGTTTTTGGTTTGCATGTGCCTCTATCAGTAAACCAGTCATTTCTTCACCTCCCAATAACATAGACACACCAAGAAGTGCTAAACATGAAAAAAAAAAATCAGGAGTATTTTTCTCCCTCTTAAGGCCTGATAACCATCTCTGAAGTCATTGGGTTTCCATCCAGAAGCACTCCAGAGGTGTCCTCAAACTGTTTTGACACTCAGCAGGGATTAAACTACAGCTACACAACAACTGCAGTTGAAGATATTCCACAAAGTAGTATTCCATGTTTAACAAGTTACTGTAAGTGCACCAGCAGCAAACCTTACCTGAATAATGCACAACACTAATGCAACCATCCCAGCCAACCAAAAAGCAAGAGTCACTGCAGTCATACCCTCAGACTTCCCTTTAGACAGACAAAACCACCAGACAAAACTGTGCAGCTACCCAGTAATGTCTCTTCCTGTTCTCAGTGAAAGACCTTGGCAAGAGCAGGGAAGCACTTCTTAAGGGTGCAAGGTGGTACTTGGTATATTTATAAAAGCAAATTACAGACAGAAGGAGCTAGCTACAGAAGATCACAGGACCCTTGCCTGATGCTATGGAATTTTCTTCAGATTAGAATCATCATGCAGTTTTGATTGTGTTATGATGAACAGAAGCTGTGATGGAAACCAGCACTACATGTCAAAAGCAAAGAAATCCTCCCAACAACCTTCAGAATAACCCAGCACTGTGACACTGCCAAGAGCAGCAGCAGATTAACACAGCTCTGGTAAAGAATGGACTCAGTGTTGTCCACACCTTGTTTTCTGGTATCACCTATTCCACAGCAGTAAGAAAGCCATCAGTCCCACCATCAGGAACTGCTGCTTAGCCCAGTCTCAGAGCATCTAACAGCACATTCAATAAACAGCTATTCTGAGTGCTCTATGACTCCAAACACATAGAAAGAAAAAACACTAACAAAACCCCACTCCATCCATGTTTCTATGCAGATACAGAATGTGCACTGGTAGTGACAAGTAAGTTTTACTGACTTCTACATGGAGCAACATCACATGAGGTTCATGACCTCATCAAGTGCAGTCATCCGTCAAATTTAAGGCAATGAATAAACGCAACAAGTCAGACCAGCACCGAGTCTGGCACAGCACAAAGGGGCACTATGTTTGGGCAGGATCCCGTCGCTCCCAGGCGGATGCCAGGCACGCTGCTGAGGCACGCTGCCCCCGCTCCCGGCCCCGCAGCGAGCAGGGGCGGCAGGCGGAGCTCACGGAATCTGCCC
>NW_008587419.1:12193-14496 GCF_000691845.1 Merops nubicus | reverse complement strand
CACTGTAACTACCTAATATTTATTCCTACAGATCATTCTGTAAGTAAAAGCATCTGGTAGCTTTGGACCTTCAGCCAACAAGCCTTGATGAGTCAAGATCAGACCTACTGAAGTCACAGTACACAACTAAGTGACACGCCATTACAGTCATGATAGCATACATCTCAAGCTCAGAGTCCTGAGGTCAGTTAGCTTTCCCATTTCCTGGTCCTTTGTTCCGAGGCTGAAGGTGGCCCATTAATTCTAGACTCCAAAAAGTGTGCTTAGAAGTTCATGCTCTCCATTTTTACTGTACACTATCAAACAATGTGGACTTGTGAATAGCAGCAGCATTCTGGAAACGCTCCTATGTCCCTCCTTATCACTGCACAAACACTTGGCAAACTGAAATACATACAAGATGATTTAGGTACCAATTCATCAGAAGAGCATGACTGTTTTCCAAAGGAAAGATAAAATCTTCTGCCCTTCATGCTATAACCTAATTTCTCAATTTCTCTGCCAGATATCCTCCCAAAACAAACCCTCATCTGTGCACGATAAGCAAAGGACAGGAAGTAGCCTTGATTTGACTATATTTAAGTGGTAACACAGCTCACAGGCCCTCCAGAAACACACTGGTATTTGCTCAAAACGGGAAAGAAACTTCCAGACTGTGGTTTCACATTCATCAGTAGTGCTGGCTTAAAGAGCTCCCAGCCCTCCTTCCCCTACTCCTAGTCCCATGACCCCCACAAGCTGGCACAGCTTTGTGCAGCTTGGAAAAAAAGCTAGATCAGGGAAATCAGTCCAGTGGGTGACGTGCAGCAAAAAGATGCAAAATGGAAGGATCTTCCAACTCTTCCCGACTCAGCCCAGTTTGACTCTTCTCTTTGCTTCACTGCCTGCAGAACCATGGCCCCAGAGCCAAATGGACAGAAGTAGTTGGGGTCATTTCCTGTTCAAGGCTTTATAGACCTATTTGCTACAGTGGTTCAAGAATTATTTTCTTCTTACAGCCTGTTTACCAAGTGTTTGTACATTCAAAAGTAGGATACGGATGCTACTGTGCTGAAAATTCTTATGCAAAGGAATAAACACGGTGAATTAGATCATTCTGCACTTGAGTGCAGTGAATGTTTAAAAATGTAACATTCTAATCTGGGAAAAAGCCACTGACTTTAGCATGCAGAAAAAAAACAGCTCTTAAGCAATCAGTCACCATGGTTCAGTTCTTTACTCTTGCAAGACAAAATTCTGTAGACTCCAAAATCAGGGAGTCAACTATCCTTAGAGAGAAGGAAAAAAAAATACCTAGCCTTTAGCAAACCTGGCCCAAAAAACAGGGAGCCTTTATGTCACAGCTCACAAGGAGGATGTTCCCAAATTAAGTTCTGTACAGATGATCTCCAAAGCTATTGGGTAAATACGGCCACTGAAGCCAATTATGTATTTACAGAATTCTACCCAGCAATTTAGCCTGCTGCTACAAAGCAGCAAAAAAGAACATTCAATAATTATTATTTAAAGTTGGCCACAGCTAAACTATCCCAAGTCAGGAATCCACGGTTTAACACTTGGATTCCAAATCAAGTCCAAGTTATGCTTCTGTTCTCAAATTTCCTTACCCTTGTGGTTACATGGTTAAACTTGTGATCCATCTCAAGAGCTGTTAGAGCCAGGATAGGGGAAAGGGGTGGAAGAGTCACAGAGGCAGAATAGAACTTAGTGAGCTGGGTTCAGCCCTGATACCCCTCATTAAACTAATGCTAACCATTTATTGAGCACGCTGGCAGGCAACAGGAACACGTACTATCTAGGACAAAACCAGCAACTAGATCCTCTTAGAAGGGCATTACATCCAAGGAGAATTTTCACTCTCTCAGTATCAAACCTCAGATATAAGAAATGAATGGATTTAATGGTGACAATGTTGCAGGCAGCATGGGGGAGTGAGGGGAAGATGAGGAAAAGGTAGCTTAAACAGAAAGATATTCAGGGAATGGAGAGGGTAGGACAAGAAGTATTAACATACAGACTAAAAGGCAAAGCATTTAAGTGGAGTGGAGCTTCTATTCACTATGCTAATCAGTATTCCATTGTGTTTTCTCTTCTTGTTATTCCATTCATCTGTCAGTTTATGACATATAGAAATTATTAACTCTTCAGAGTAGGGGCTGTCCTTATGGAACGCACACGCTGCGTGTAATGCTGTGAAGCTCTGATTTCCATCAGAGTGAATCTTTACATGATCCAATTGACAATTCATGTGTGAGATTCAGCCCGTGTAGACCTTCCCTTTCAAGCCTGCCACATATTCACTC
>NW_008587419.1:0-12162 GCF_000691845.1 Merops nubicus | reverse complement strand
AATGCCTGTTTAGACAGCGTATGTTTCCAAACAAGCTTCATCTCCCTTTGACCAACCAGACACTTGGCCTCAGCGCTGCCATCGCCTCTGGAGGAGGGTGGGATTGTGCCTCCTTTTGTGTGCGTGCCCAGGCCAGGCTTGTCACACCACCACACACCACTGCACCAGGGGGGAGAGCAAGCAAAACTCACATCCTCAGTCTGCAAATAAAGGTTAAAAAGCAGCTCTTTGCTAGACATCATTTAAAAGGCAGGATTAAGTTAAAAAGCAGCTCTTTGCTAGACATCAGTCGTTTAAAAGGCAGGATTAATGAAGAAGAGTCAAGGTACTAGCAATGGAATAAAGCTTTTCATATTGAGATTGACAATTTTTCTGGCAACAACTCACAATGTAAGTCTGTGTTAGATCAAGTAAAACAAAATAGTAGGTCTTTGCTTCCAGTCTTAAATAGAAACTTCTACCACAAATCACCAATTAATGTATTGCACCAGTTGCAACATCTATAAGTTGATCTTTCACTGCACTTTGACACTAACACAGCAGTAAGACTGTCATACAATACAATAAAGAGGCCCGTGCTCACATGAGCCACAGAAAATGAATTTTAGCCTTGAATTCTCACTTTCCCTTGTTTCTAGGAAAAATCTTTCCAAATTACTATTAAGGCAAAGTGAAATAGCAGCAAGCCAGTGCCAAAATACTTGGCATTGCTTTCCTCCATCCTTCCCCCAGGTCTACACTGATTAGCTCTCTGCAGAGCAATTCTCTTCAGCACCACATAACCTGTGGCATCTCTACTTTCACCATTTTGCAGGTTGCTTCTGTGACAGATCAAGGAGTTGAACTGATGCATCCAGCAGACACACACACACCCCTACCAAAGGGACAAAGGGGTAAGACCACTCTTGTGACCTACAGTTACACTAGCTTAGTCCTATCAGGAGACCATGCCCTGGGGGACAATGAAGTCCTGCAGCTAGAGGCCATCTACCATGGGCAGAGAACAATCCTCAGCAGTAAGAACATCACAGCATCTCCAACAAAATTCTTCTTCTGAGAGATACCAAGTTTACTGAAAGAAACATATTCAAAAACATGGGCTTTATATTACCCTAAACCTGTCCTTTGAAGACAGTGTTTCCCATGAAGCAAGATTACAACTAAACCCTACCCCAAATCAGTAATATGCCCTCATAAGTCATTTGCAGTTATGTTCCTGATGTCACCTGAAACAAGCCACTGACTGTGTTCTAGGTGAGCTACATCTCCCTCGCCCTGCCAATGGCTTAATTAATCCAAGTAGTATGTTTAATTCAAACAGGAGAGGACTAGGTTGATAGAGATGAAGGAATAGAGGATGGGAAAAATGCAATTCATTAGTCATTTCTTCTAGTGCCCTTGCAAGAGTCATGGATCCCCAGGAAGGCAAGTGGGTGAGAATTTGGGATGGTTGGAGCACTGTTTACGTCCTGCTTGCAAAGGCAGCAGTTCAGGTCTCCAAGGATAAACCAAATTTCTTAACCAGATGGAAGGCATTTCATTTTCAAACATCAACCATACAACAATGGACCACAGAAAGGAAGAAGACAATTCACAACAGCAACAAGAAAACAAAATGACTAGAGATTTTAGAGACAAGTTCTCATCAAAATCTCTCTTACAAAGAGCCTCATGTTACATCAGAATTTGCACCACATCCCACCACAGTCAATTCAAAGACACTTTTATTGGCAAAACAAGCTCTGCAAGTGTTACCCACATGTAAGAGACAGGCTTGAGTTTCTCCCAGAAGACTGAATATATGAAGTGCCTGCCTTCCACAGAGGTTTCAACAGAGAAGGCTGCATGGCATAGAGTCCAAAGACAGACATTAAAATATTCCAAGTAATAATGTTTTATTTTTAGTAAAATAGGTGTTTTCTTGCTCTCTCTCATCTTCTTGTAGATTTTATTCCCAGGATTAGAAGACTTCCTTCTTCATCTCTCCTTTTATTCCTCTTTCCCACACATTTACTGTTTGATTTATGGTGTTCTCCCTGTATCCAACTCAAAGTGGCTCATGCCAGTTCAGCATTTGGTAAAAGCCTGACTTCATTTTGCACGTTTCATTTGGTACTATCTGCCAGCACAATAACTTTGTGCAATAACTTGTGGCAGTCTAGTTTGCTAGGTTTGGGCTTTTTTTTGCTACAAAATCTTCTGTTCTGGTTTGGACTCTTTTTCTTTTTTTTTCAAAATCTTGTGTTCTGGTTTAGATTCAGACTCGTTTCTCAAACAGATGGATTTTGGATTAAGTTATTTGCTCCATTAGCATCAAAAGGAGTGCCAAATTCCAGAAACAATGTTTTCATAGGAAGGGACAGCATTTTAATTTTCTTTCAGTCTATGGTTCTCTAGTAGGTGGAGACAGCTTTTGCTGCTTTGGCTGAGACAGCACCGAAACCATGTGTTTGTATGCAAAGATCAGCAATGAAATCCTTCCAGTTCTACTCTTTAGACATCACTACATAGATGTCATAAATTTAGTTCTATCGTGTCTTTGCACATCTGAAAAGAAAATTTAACTTCCCTTTGGTTACTATCTAAGAACATATAGAGCTAGGGAGCTCGTTCTCGTGGCAGTCAAATGTTTAACTTCCCATCAAACAGCAGAGCAGGAAAACTTCAGCACTGTGTTCACTTCTCATGGGGTGTGCAGTTGAAAAGTCTCATGTGCTTGGGCCCCTACGTAGCCAGCACAGCCCCACTGGCACAGAGGCAAGCAAGGGCTCCTCAGGATGGTTAGTGCAGGGCTGCAGAGGGACTTTGTTGCGTGCCCACCTCAGCTCAGTCCCATCCTGCAGTAGGATAATTCTCTCCTGAAGGAGTTACTGTCATTGCCCTCCTGTGAGCCACTCCCCTTCTGCCTGTCTCTGAAGGGCACAGAGCCACACAGCACATACCTCAAAGACTCTGGTATGCAGCCTGCAAGGTGAGGAAAGCTGGCCACCTAGGGATAACTGGGCTCCTGTGGCATAACTCTGGTGGCCCTCCTTCCCCACGACACTTTCATAGGCAGTTTTAGCATCACCATCACATTTAAGTTCGTGACATACAGGATTGCAGGGCATGCTCTTATGATGTAATTCAAAAATAAGCCCCAAACAAACCCAGACACCACTCCATGCCTTTCCCAGATGAACCTGCAGGACCAATGCACTGCAGCACACCAGCTGGCAAACTGAGGTGTGTTGGCAGCTTATCCCAGTCACTTACTCAGAAGCCTGAGCTCAGAGGTTGTCTCACCTGAGCGGGTAAGTCAAGATGTACATACCTAAGATGTCATCTCTGCCTCACTCCTTGCTCCAAGGCTTCCAAGTCCTGTTTATTTTTATCCTGTAATTGATGGATTGTACATAGGTTTAATTTGACCTGTATCTCCCATTAGTTCCATACTGTAACTGTGTTAGATGTGGCCTTGCGTACCAAATTAAGCTAAATGGGGATCTGCCAAGTGTTTGAAGTAGTTTGTTTTGCCTGCCACCCCCTCTTCCCTGCCAGCCTGTTCTAAAGCATCTGCAGGACAAAAATTGCTCATGTGTCATTTCTCAGAAAAGAATCATCTGGACTTCTCTTCTTCCTCCAGCATACATATTACTGTCATCAGGAGCTTGCTTCTCCAGCACAACACATCAACAAGAAGATATTACAGAGTATCACAGGAATTATCCCTTTTTTTTTAGATGTTCTTTTCCAGCTTAAATGTTTGCTCCCAAACTTCTGAAGACTTGTGGGTGAACAACTAACTATAACAACCGAGAAAGGAAGTATGAAGAAAATATTACCTAGGGAAAACTGACTGGAAAAGTTAACCTAAGGAATTAGCTTCTTTTGTTCTAGCCTGGAATTTGCAGTAAGAACAGCAGAAGATTACAGCTCATCTCCCAGTTCACAGGAGGCAGGTCACAAACAAGAGAAACCTCAGAGAAATAACAGGCTTCTCTTGTGAGTGGATGAGCTGCTTCAAGCCAAAGAAGTTTGTAGTGGAAGGTTGCAGACTACAAGGATCATCAAGGTTGTTCCTCCCTACTTGAGTACTAGTAGCATAGAAATTACTCAATGTAACAGCCAAAGATGTGACGATGACCAATGTGTCTTCTCAGGGGAGCTGAGACACAGGCAGGGGATCTACCTGCTCCACAGAGAGAAGAACCTTGTGCTTGGAAAAAATAAAAAATAATAATAAAAAATTATTAATGCCCCAAAGGCCTTCTGTGGTCTACAGTAATGCTGACTGCAGGTCTGAATTCTTCCTTACACTCAAAACGCAACAAACAAAGGCTACAGACAGTGCTGACTCATGAGCAGTGACAGTTTGAACTGGAACAACACATGAGGTTACCATCCTTGTGGTGGAGACATCTCAACCGCTCAGGAATCAGCGGTTTGTGAGTCAACACCCTCCTGCAGCTGCTGTTCACTGCTTCAGGAAAGAAGTCAGACCCGGGGGCAGCCTTCCCTAAGGCCTGAGCAAAGCCAGCAACGGGCCATAACCTCACCAACCAGCCCAGTTCAGTCCTTCCCCTGTTCCAAATTAATGCCCAAGAATTATCCCTTCACCACTTCACCTCTGCATGGCTCCAGCTCTCCATTCAACCTGATCTTTCCTTGTATTAAATTTAGTTCTGTTTGCAGTGCCATGAGGAGTTTCCCTCTCAGGAGGCCAGACCCTGTCTCCCATTGACTCCTGCATCATGCTTTCTAAGATTCAGAAGCTGAATACTTCTACTTGAGATCCATGACCAAAATGCAGATAGTCCATTAGCATTCATAGTTGCCAATAACCACCTTCTCCTGCTTGGCTATTAATGCCTCCAGAATGGCAGCCTCCAATCTCTCCCTTCCCCACGCTGCAAACTCCCCAGTTCTCTCCCACAGCCAAGCCCATTACATTTTTCCTCATGCTAACAGGTACTATGCCAATCAAGCCCCTTTTTAGAAGGCAGCCCAAATTAGGGGCATGTCCTCCAACTGTAAGAAACTCAACTCAGACTTTTCAAGAGTAACAGGCTTCAAAAATCACAGTGAGAAGAACACAATCTCTGAGGACTCAAAACCCTCATATCCTAAATTTGCCAAGCCTGAGGAAGTTCTGAACTCTGAATCACAAAGAAAAGACAGCAATAAAGCTGGCTTCCTCTTAAACACAATAATAACATGCAGCAATTCAGAGAATTATCCCACCTCCTGGTTCATATTCAGGAGCTCAGAACAGAAGCAGGAAATGGCAATCGTGAGACTTCTCTACTTCCCTGTCCTCAGTTGCAAAGAAAAGGATTTGACTGTTCAGCAGTTATGGAAATTCAGTTATGGAAATATGGAACTAAAATTGGGTGGGAGCACAAAGGAAGAAAGCAAAGGTGTGTCTTTATTTTATTTTAATCCCAGATTCCATGAGAGACAGTTCTGCTATGGTGAATGGCTGCACCTTAGGCAAGAACCTCTCCCAGACACTACCAGCTGACAGAGCAGGAGATTCTGGCTAAAGGAGCAGAGTCCATACTTCCCTCTAAACTTTCTGCATAGTCACACAATGCTTCTTATGAGCCTTTCAGAAAAGGAGGCTGAGAACATCACATCTTTATGTTTTAACAGCCTCAGCCCTTCACATAGCACTTCTTAATGGAGAAGAAGAAGAGAAGTAGCTTCCTTTTCTGAGAAAGGTCTTATTTTCTACCAGCAGTCTTGTTGCTTCTGTATCCAGACTCCCTTCCAAGCCCAGAGTAATCTCCTTTTCTCATTTTATGCCTTTTTCCAAGCAATCACCTCCAACCTCCTAACCTCCCTCTTCAACTTTGCTCTCCCATTTCATACACTTTTACTGTCCTCCAAGATATCCTTCTAGACATACCACTCAAAACTCCTTCTGGCTGTACGTGCTCCCGTGTCTGACAGTCTCCTACATTCCATTGCTGTAGACAGCTCCATCACCACCTTTATGTCCTGGGCTCCCCATCTCAGCACTATGCCAGTACTGGTCTCCCTTTCCCCTCTGCCCCCATTGCTAAGCTCCTGGTATTCCATAAAATCACCCTGCTAGGTCAGGGACTGTACCTTTGAGGGTCCCTAACAACATGTCTCTTCTTTCTTTAAAGTATTACTAAAATAAGTCTTTTTCCCTACCTCAGCAGTTAAATTCTGCCTGATGCTCATCTTCACTTCTAAACCTTCCATCTTCTATACTACCTAATTAACAGCTCCTTCTGCCATCAGATCCCATATAATTACCCCACTTGGATCTCTTCACACAGCTCTTCTGTTCCTTTGCCAGTTCAAATCCTTGGCTCTTACTTCCAAAATGCCTATCTTTGCTTTTGTTAATATCTCTACTCCTATATCCCCATCCCTTCTTCTCATGGTTTACACTGCTTGTGCATCTGCTTCCTCAACTTTATTTCCACAGTTACCAGCTTTCAGCAGTCTTTGATGCCAACTCCTACCCAAAAAAACACCTATCTTTATTCTAAGAAGTGATTGGAATTAAAAACTTTCAGAAGCTTTTCCCATTAAACCAAAGCTAAAGGAAATTTAATTAGAAAGCTATGCTATTTTAATATTGGACCTTATCTATCCCCACTAGAATGATCATATCCCTGATCTTTATCAGGTGTCAGATGTCCAATTTAGACAATAAACCCTCAGGGGCAAATGTAGCCTCTTCCTCCATGTTACACAGAGCCACTGCACTTGGAACAATCCTTAAGGTAAGAAAAACACCCCAGAAATTCAAAGAACTTGATTTTGCCAAGAGCAGCACCACTGCACACACTGAGACTTCGCAATGGCCAAAGAAGTTTCAAGCACTCACTCTCTGAAACTTCAAAAGGGAAGAACAGCATTCCCCCCAAAGGAAATAATGTCTGAGAAGAGAGGAACTGGGTACTGACTGCACTGAAAAAGTTTTCC
This sequence comes from Merops nubicus, assembly GCF_000691845.1. Taxonomy (NCBI): domain Eukaryota; kingdom Metazoa; phylum Chordata; class Aves; order Coraciiformes; family Meropidae; genus Merops; species Merops nubicus. The sequence goes on along the minus strand of NW_008587419.1, from coordinate 5,217 downwards.
CATAGTATCTCTATCCCCTTCCTGCCTCAAGTCTCCAAAGCCATCACTTACCCCCTTCGAAACAGCAGGAGAGTCACTTCTTTTTTTTCCTTCCCTCTCCAGAAGGGGCACAGCAGAAATAAACCTCGAATGATAAATTATGCACCACCTTTGTGTGGCTGCCTCTTGGCCAGACGGGAAATTTTTCTCCCAAAGCCTTTTGTTTCCAGCTTTGATCCCAGGGTTGGATCCGCTCTGTTCAGCACTCCCTCAGCATGGAGGTGAAGGGAGAGCCTGACACAGGCCAAGTTCGGGCTTACTGCAAGTCACATTCAGATCTTCCATTAGCCTTCTCCCCTCCCCCTTCCCAACTGGAGCTCTCCTTGAGTTTGAAAAGATCCTATTAAACATTTTCCAGAGGACCTTACAGAGGATACATTATTTTGATGGATGCTGGGACTAAAGAAGGAGGATTTCTAAGTACAGTGAAATAATGGAGTTTGTTCTAATGGGTTTAAGAGATGCCCGGGGGCACCAAGCAAGTTCCTTCTCTGCAAATCAAAAACACAGAAGACCAGAAAATGGAGCCGAACAACTAAACACCAGGAAGCGGGGAAATCAGGCTCTATTTAACTGCTGCTCTTGGTTACAGCCAACTTCAGGCTGCTTGGAAAAACAGCACACACACACATCACTGGCACAAACTTAACAGGAGAAAACAAAGAGACAACAGGGGTCAAACTGGGGGTGGCAAGTAGGAGAAGGATGCAAGGCTGGGTCCCCACCCCCTACCAGAGAGTCGGATCAATTATCCTTGAATACTAACAAGATTTCTGATTAAAGAACTGCTGCTATGCAATAGAAGCAGAAAGCTCCAGCAGCTGGGAGGGGCTGTCAGGAAGTAACAAAGAGACACAGAAGACTATGCCCTGCTGGGGCATTCGGAGGAAGTCACCATGGTGGTAGCCAGAAGAAGGGTCTTCTCTGCCTGGAGTCATGATAACATCTCACTGCTAGTAAATTTAACTCCAGAAGTAAAGCTTCACCTCAATGCTACAGAATATGGGTTCTGTTTTCACACAAACATGTTCTCTACTGGAAGCTTTGCTGGACATTTCTTTAAAGAACCTCATCACCATAGTACAGGGAGGTGAATTTTATTCTCATTCTAATCCATTCAAGGAAAACAATCGGGTGCTTCTAAGTTCTGAGTATTGCAACACCCAAAAATTGCTATTAAGATACAATACCTTCAGAAACAAGAGCTTGGTCATGCCCTGTTTGACAACATGGCAATTTGCAGTACTAACATTGAAGGTGCCTATACAGTACCATCCATTCATCCTAGTGGTTTGTGACTTGCTGGCTGGTGGCTAAATACAGAAAACCCTAATGGCTTAAGAAGAACCTCATGAAAAACAAAAGCTTCTGTTATTATTTTTTACAATTCAAAGTTGTGCTAACGTTAAGCATCCTGCTGCAGGCATGTATCTCATACCATCAGTCAGGTTCCTGACTGTTCAATTCCCTTTTTTCTTCTATTTTAAACAACAAACATAATTCCTTGATATGAAGAGTTTCAGCCACACACAATTTAGCAAGGCAAAAGTCTACAAACATCAGCTCTGTTTGATGTTAATAAAGTCTTTATGAAAACTTATTTTCCTGCCCTTACGTAGTGAGCCTCCTTTCATCTAGGCTCACAGCAGCAGAGAAGTTCTGCTCCTCACAGAAACACTGACTGCAGCTCAAGAGTCTCTCAGAATAAACACACAGGCTGGAATACTTCAGCATTTAACAGGTAGTTCTATGTAACAGCAGCAAAAAAAAAATGCCTGGAAAGCTGAAAAACCTGAACATGAACTCACCCACAGCAGGACTGCAGCCAAATACTCCCAAGGTAACAGTCCCACAGTGACCAGATATACAGCACAAATAAACCACAAGCCTATGGAATCTCAATCCTCTGGAGCCACATAGTTACTATATTTAGTCCAGGGAAATGGAAATGTACAGGGGAGACAATAAAGAAAGAGAAGATTCAAGAAGTGCCCAGTCTTCATGCAGCAGAGACAACAAAATCCCACAAAAAGTTATGCTTAAGATAACAGCCATGGCCAAGAGCCACAGGCACTACAGATGCAAAAGCAAGAGCCTAACCATCAAGCACATGAGATTCATGGACTACAATCACAATTAGTGTTCTCTGCCACGATTTGTGTGAAACACAGACAGCCACTAAGCACAATATAGAAATAAAAGAGGGCTAAAGAAATGAAGTGTCCACTTATGTTTTTTTTAACAACACTTTACTTATCAATTCACCCTTTCCAACGGAGAGTCTGGAAAATTTTTGCAGTTTTATTGATCTTTTGATCACCAGCAAGAAAAAGAGAAGAATTATTAAACAGAGAAATAGCCACAAGTCACAAGCAGCAGAAATGGTCACAATTCACAGAAGAATTCAAAGGTGTACGAGTTGCACTTACTTTTTAAACCTATTTTTAAAACCTTGACTGGTTTTCCAGATAACATCTCTTTATCAGCTTTTATAAGTGTTATGAAGCATATATTCTATTGTGTTCAATGGTAGAGTTGCATTCTAGGGCAAGTGGAGTTGGCCTTGGGCAAGACAATTTCTACTTCACTTCCCCCATTTACAAAACAAGGGGAAATATTTGCCTGTTTCACAAGAGTGCAGGAAGATTCAAGAGGGCTAATCAGACAACAGATCATTCTCATAGAATGAATGTTTTAATGATTTTTTTAATGTTAATTCCACCAGTCTGGAGAATGACAAGTTTCTAGGAGTAGAAATGAAATACAAATCACTTAAATTTCTTTTTCTAGTTAACATACAGTAAGGACTGCCTTCTGGTTTGAACTACAAACAATTGGATAACGTTTATATCCAACCACTTTTTCTTCTTTAACATCAATGCAAACAATGCAGAGCAACAGCTCCAAGTTTTCTGAAATCCCATTTAGTGCCTCACGTGAACAGAATATCCCTCTTCAAGGTTCACAAGGCACACTGGAAATGCATGAATTTTACATAACTAAGCACCTATTAATTCAGTTGCTGCATAGCCCCATACTCCAAGGATGCAAGAAGTGATCCTCTGTTGCAGATAACAGTGCTAAAGCACACAACTGAAAGCTTTTGGAAAGAGAATGCAAGAGAAAATTGCTGATATACACCAATTAAATGAAACCATGTTCACTTCATACTGGAAAACTTGTGCTTTATGCTTTTCCACTACTGCTACCATGCTTCAGGAAACACAGAATTTATTTTCTTTTAAAAAAAGAAAACCAACCAAACAAAATCAAACAAGAAACTCAACAGCAACACTTGTCAGTCTCCTGCAGCATCTTACTCCTCATTTTAGATGAGTGAGGATGTTGCTCAGGACCATCACCACTATGACAAAAAGCAACAGTTAAAATAATTCAGGGTGATCACGAGATCTGTGAGCATCACCCAAGCTGATCAACAGTAAAACCCTGCACTTTCAGCACACCCAAGAAGTAAAATATTATCAGCTCCAAGTTGTCAACAGGAAAATGGGCATTCTGCACTCCCTGAGAGCTGTGGAACCACTATCCATGCCAAGCACTCACAGAGGAGATGGTGATTCCCACTGCAAACCACACTTCCACAGAGGTGTGACATTCGGGTGGGTGACTTTAAAATGTAGTCAAGATGTTTGGAAAGTGAAGCTCTGTTATTAGCCATGTATTTTTCTGCAAGTGCTCCAGGAGCACATCACCCAGACAGGTTCTGTGACATTCTGCATTTATATTAACATACATCATCATTAACATCAGGCCCTTCTTCATCATTATGCACCAGCAGTGCACACCATTAAATTCTCTCTCTCTATATGTTTTTACCTGCAATACACTTTTCCAAGAGCTCAAGGTACTTGCAGACCCTTTTTTTCCCTCCTTTTGGCACATAGTTTTCCAGTTTAAATGCCACTACCTACCAAAAAAGGGTTAAAGGTCAGGTTTGCAGACTTGTTTGCTTTACCTGCTCCTGTACTGAGGCAAGTGACACCCAGGGAAATGACCAAGGGCTCCTAACAACCTACTTGTTTGGCACTGTGAGTTCTGTGGCTGTGGATGCCTTATGACAGCTAAGCTGTGTGTCATCCCCACAGGTACTTCTGAGTGACAACGATGAAAAATCTCTAGCTAAGAGCAAGAACATCAACTCATCACACACTTGGGCATCTTCTCAGCCATGCTGACACCTCCTCATGCTTTTCCTTGCCTCAAAAAGGAAAAAAAAACTGCACAGCAATTGTGGTCTTATTGAAAAGCACATCCTCCCACAAAAGAAAGAGGACACTTGCTTCTGGGAGCAGTTGGTGCACTCAATCATAAACTCACATTGGTTTGACAAGAGGATACAGGAGAGCACACTGATGGGAGAACTACTTGAAAGAAACTGCCATAAAAAGCATCCCAGAGACATCCAGGCACAGCCATCTACAAGCAAACCTGCAGTTTACAGTCAGACATCCCCCACACGGCTGTTAACAGCCCAGACACATTAACTAGGAGCACCTGGGGAACAGCTGAAATAAAACACATCCAGATCTGCACCTACACGGGGCTCTGAGCTTTAGATCCTTCTCACTCCCAGGCTACAGTTAAGTATCTGTGTGGCACTCGAGAACTTCGGAGTACTTCTGGTTTCTAAAAAGCAGGTTTTTGTGATACACAGAACTGAAGCGCCCTACTCAGCCTTTCCAAGCTGGTTTAGCACCTTCTTCAAAGCCGCCTGCAATTAAGTTTCTCCTTGGAAGAAAAACAGTATTACTTGAAACCCAAACTCTGTAGGATCGTGCCCCAGAGGCAATGCTTGTAGAACGATGGAGGTCAGCAGCACCACTGCAAACGCTTCCTGTAATTTTAGAGTAGTACAGGAGACAACGGATGGGGGAAATTATACAGCAGCTGCCGAAGGACCGAGGGGAGAGAAACGAGGTACGTAGCCCCTCTCCACACCCTTCCCCCCAAAGCCTTCCAACTCTTTATAAACAATTCCGCCAAGCGTTTAGATATTTTCCCCTCCGCCGGGCGCACTTGTAGAATAAAGCACCGCCGCACAAGGCGAAGAAACGGCAATCGCTTCTCAGTTGATAGAGCAACCACAAAGGTAAGTTTTCACCGGCGAGACTTCACGGAACCCCTCCCCTTCGCCACTGTTTTCGGCCCCGCTCCGCC
>NW_008587418.1:0-34352 GCF_000691845.1 Merops nubicus | reverse complement strand
ACACCACACAGCTTGGTGTCGTCAAGTACCATACCTGTATGAGCTTATAGGGGCTCAATTAGTGGGGGCTTTTTAACTCCGATTCTTTTGTAAATCACCATTCATCTAACAGTTGTCCTCACTACTGATATAACTGAAAGAAATACATAACTGTAAACAATTATAAGTTATCGACAATTTTTGGAAAAACACTAGAATACAATACTTAACACTGGTAGTTATTTATATCTTCAAAATCTTAATTTGGGTAGATAGAAAACATGAATTCAAACATGTGACATCTTGACTGTGACCAAGAACAGTAACCAGTCATTCTTAGGTGATGACTTTCACAGGAGAAAAAAAAAACCAAACCAAACACCAAGAAAATAATACAGAGCAAAAAATCTATCAGCTGAGCCACCAGGGTCAAAAGCACTGCAAAGATAAACTATTGTATGGAAAAAATAATGTAATAGCATCTCATAATTAAAGCAGAAGCAAGCTGGGATGAGTACTAGGTGAAAAATTCAGGTATTTTACTTATTACAGGAAGATGTGGAAGATATATCTTGAAAAAAGATGGCATGCAATAATTTCTACCAGCTATAAATTTATTTCCATGGCTTTTGAAATACTTTCTATAATAAATACATTTTCTGAAAACGTATATGTACAAAATCACATTGCAGATAAATGTTTTAGTTTCCTTGGAAGACATTTTTCAACAGAATTTGCCTTTCATTTCTTATAAATTAACTTTGATACAGTATACTCCAATCATCATATTTTAAAACAACCTTCTTAAAAGCTAGAAATGTTACCTTTTGAAATTAGTAACTGACTGAAAAGAACCAGTACTCATTTGTCACACTGACATTAATCTTGTGAACAGCATAAAGTCCTTTTAACATCATAGCCTCATTCAGCCTGTTATGAATAAATAAATCATACCAAAAGTTTCAAGTATGCTGCATGAAAAACTAGGGCCGATAAGGTTGCTGAGCTTGTTTTTGTTGATTTCATCTTAAGAAAAATTTATTACAGCATGGTGACTAATACCAGATATTTAGATTTTCTTTTTCTATTCTACTTTGTGTCAGTAATTGATTGATTTCAGACAATTATTTCACTTTCCTTATATTAAGACAAGTTAAATTGGTGCTGCTAGGACTGCAGAAAATTTGAGTGGTTGCAAACTATTTGAAGAAAATATTTTCTCTTTTGTTTAGACAAGTTTTTATTTCTACTCTGAATGGGAGAGCAAAGAGATATTTAGAAGATAATATTTCAAGAAAGAAAACAAAATAATTAAGACAAATACAGATTAATTTCCTTGGTCTAAAACTTTGAAGATATTTGTTTTCATTAAATATCAATTTGAGATCTTAATTATGCACATGTGGCTTTTGAGAACCGTATCTGCCTGTTTAGATTTAAAGTGAACACAAGAATCAGAGGGATTGAATACCAAAAACATCACCTGTAGCTTTTAGTGTCTGGTATTTAGATACATGAACTCCAGACTGGAACATGATGGAACTACCAGAAGCAGCAATCTACCTAAGCAAATTACTTTGTAGCTTATTGCTGTGCCTAGTCACAGAAAGCATCAGATTAAGCATTAGATTTTAGTGGTTTGAACACTTTCTACTAAAAATAATAGAAATTTTAAAATTCATAATCTTGTGACAAGTGGAAGGTAACACACCTTATAGAGAGTCTAGAATTTAATGACAGTGCTATTAATGTTTTAGCAGTCTGACAGTTGAAATGATCAGTACAGAAAAGCATTGATGTTAAAATGGTTAAAACGGTTATGCCAAAAATTCCCCCAAACCTTGCCAGTATCTAACCCTTTCCAATGGTGATGTGCTCACACTTCAAATGTCCCTGCAGTTCTAAAGTGTGACACTACAGTTTTCACCTTGCCCTGTCACAGCCCCCTTCCTTCTCCTGCACTGCCAGCTGCAGTCTGGCAGCAGCCGCCAGCCCCCAAAAGGCTATAATTTGACAAGCAGTGACTGGGGGACAGGGTGTCACTCCCTCACAAGCCAGGCCATCTCCAGAGCTGAAGCTGGAGCAGGGGAGGCAGCAGTCATTGGCCCAGAGTAGGGGTTAAAGCAGCTGCACCCATCTTAGACCATGACAAGGACCAGACCCTGCAGAGCTGCGTCCATGCACGGCTGAGCCTCCCCCTGCTAAGGGCTGAAATCACAGCTAATGGACTACAAAATTATTAAATCAGGGGGAACAAGATAAATTTGAAGACAATGCAAGTAAAATCTAGTAATTCATGTCTGAATGTTGGAAACACTGTGACAAAATTGTCACAGTTGTCAATATTGCCAAAGGAGGTCACATTGTAGCTGGGCAAGCTGCAAATATCAATTCAATATTTTTGACATTTTAACTTTGATTTTAAGAATGTCGGTTTTAGTATGAACAATTGCTTTATTAAAATTGGGAAAAACTTTTAAAGCTAAAAGTTAACTGAAAACTTGTAACTAAAAGAAATTTCTAAGATGCAAAGTATCTATAGATAACAGAATATGGAAAAAACCTGCATTGGTATAGAATATATAGTTCATATATACTCTATATATATATATATTAATATTCATATAAATACACACACGTAGCCTTACAGAGAAATATCCATGTTTTATTCAGTATAGTTACTGCTCATTAGACATTGTAACATAGTAATATAAAATGGAGTATCAAAATTCAACTACAATAAGGGAAAATTGGAGACCTGTACTATGTGGTAAAGACATAAAGCAAAATATGTTCTAGCATCACTCTAAAATAATCTAAGCATAGCTTTGTGTAAAAGAAAAAGTATTCACATTTACTTCATTATTACTCTATAATCTGAATACCTCCAGCATATACTAATATTATGATTACTATTATAAGTTTCAATTTTCTTCTCTATTAGGCATGTTTCATGTAGTCTGTGATAATCTTATTTAAAACTGAAGTACTTATGAATTTTTACAGTCAAATGAATAATAGAAGTCAAAGTTCACTGTATAGCTAAAAAACTCAGCTTTCTTTGTGTCTCAAGGAGAGAAAGACATTACTAGTAATAAAGTAATGTATTATTCTTATTACAGTTTAAATGTCCAATCAGAAATGAGAACAATACTCTTCTTGGAGTTTTTCCAGACACCACTGGACAAAGCCCTGAGCAGCCTGGTCTGACCCCATAACTGTCACTGACTCCAGCAAGAGGTTGGACCAGAGCCCTCAGATGGTCCCTTCCAACCTTAATTATTCTGATTCAAGAAAGAAATTTCCCCTGGTAGCTTGACCTAGTAGCCAGACTAATGGTAAAATGCCCAGGATCAAAATTTTGCAATAGGTGCACAGAAGTAGATGACAATGCAACAAGAATTTTATCATGGTTATATGCAAAATTACTTGTGAATGTCATGTATTTCATCATAGCCTAAAAATTTTCAAAATTCTTACGCTATTTAATAAAACTCCGGTCAAGTTCAACCTCCCCCAAGAAAAGCCCCAAAGAAAGTATGCAGAAAAAGAACGCTGCTTTTTTTTTTTTTTCCCCCACTTGATTGATGCTAATCACACACTGAGACTCTGTGCAGGCAAGCAGAAGGTACAAACAGTTGAAACAGTCTTAACAACTGGAAATAGTAATTACTGATGAGAAAATTGTAAAATTATTAAGGTTGGAAAACACCTCTAAGATCAAGTCATCATCCCAATGCTAGCATGACCACTACATACCCCAAAGTGCCACATTATTTTGCTGACTGCATGCCCCATTTTGAAGGACACTGCCATCAATAAGCAGCACACAGGCCAGAACTTTCCCTCCAATTCTAAAGCATACAGGGAAGACATGAGATGGCTGACAACCAGGGGAATGAAAAGATTGATACATTCACTCAGTGTAGGGCAAACCAAAGTAAGGAGCAAACCCGCTCAAAAGCCAGGTAACCAGTCCAATTCCAATCATATAGCAATTGCCAAAAACCAGCACAATTATTACACATGTAATACTCCCTCTGCTCCTGGTTGTTGTGGTGGTGTCCCACCACCACTGGGAGCTCTGCCCACAATGGACAGTCAGAGAGCCCTTCCACTAACTGGAAGCCCTACATAACAAACCCACCAATCATCCTAAGCAACACTGCTGGCTCATGTTCAGCTAGCTGTCAATCAGCACCCCCAGGTCCTTTTCTGCCAGACAGATTTCCAGCCACTCCTCCCCAAGCCTGGAGCATTGCCTGGGGTTGTTGTGACCCAAGTGCAGGACCTGGTGTTTGGTCTTGTTAAACCTCAGACCTTGGCCCATCAATCTAACCTGTCCAGGTCCCTCTGCAGAGCCTCCCAACCCCCAAGTAGATCAGCACACTGACCCAACTTGGTGTCATCTGCAGACATACTGAGGTTGTCTTCAATCCCCTCATCCAGGTCATTGATAAAGATATTAAACAAGACTGGCCCCAGAACTGAGCCCTGGGGAACATCACTTGTGACCGGCTGCAAACTGCATTTAACTCCATTCACCACAACTCTCTGGGCTCGGCTATCCAGCCAGTTTTTAACACAGCAAGGAGTCCACCTGTCTAGGCCATGAACCACCAGCTTCTCCATCAGAATGCCATGGGAGATGGTGTCAAAGGCCTTACTAAAGTCCAGATAGACAACATCCACAACCACTAGGTGGGTCACCTGGTCATAGAAGGATAAAACATTTAGAATACAGATACACCTCGTACAGTACATTTAGACACTAATATTTGGTTCTTTAAATTACTATAGCACAACACTTTTACTATTTGTTTCAAATGAGTTGCCAAGTTCGCATCTTAAGTTGTAATCAGTGAGACCCAGACACTTGCCCAACACATTTCTCCACTAGAAACTAGGAAAAGGCCAATGGAAGTGCGAAGAAAACTAGTAGATTACTAGCATGAAAGGTTAACCCATCCTACTTCAGTGCACAAAATAGTCTTCATGGAGTCATCTACTTCTCTGAATCCTGCTCAGGATAAGACAAAGAGTGCTGACAGAAATAGCTACAGAAAAAAAAAAAAGAAAAAAAAAAAAAAATCTGTGATGCTACCATGGACATGACTTTCAGAAATAAAGAGCACAACTTTACAGTAACTATTTTAACATATAGCATGTTGGGTTCTGTGAAGTGAAACCATCACTCAGAAGCCATTGCTTTTTTAGATATTTACTGCTGTGATTGAAACATCCACAGGTTTTTAAGCAATGAATTGCATGTTTTTATGTAACTGGTTCCCAGTAATGAATTTTTCAGTGCACAGCAAGATAATACACCATCAGAAATAACTATTAAAATATTATTTCATTTGTAATATTATCTCTTATAAACACTACAATAATATAAAAGATTTAGACATTAAGTACATTCACAACTTACACAAAGCTCAAAATATCACAGAATCACAGCAGAATAGACTGTCATTATGATGCATAATGTTCCTCTGTGGTGTTCTTGCATTGAAGCTGCTTAGAGTTCCTCTGCCACGTTATTTGTAGCAGAGCAATTTGTGTGGAAATTGAGATTCCAATCCCCTGGGTCTTGGTAACTCTTACAGAATAGAAACTTCTTCAGAGCATGCACAGTGGCATACTTGAATACATTCAAAGACCCCACTGAAGTTATGTTTGCTGATGAGTACAGAGACTTTCCTAGCTAGCTGTAACAGCTAGGAAACAGCTCTGACAGTTCCATCAGGGCTTTCTCAAATTTGTTCTAGGTATAATGTCGAGAGCTGATTTGGGCTCTAGAAGCCCTAGATAATGTAAATTCTTTACCAAATGGCTCACTATAATAAATGAGATATAGATACATTCTCTTGACCGCAACGCTTTGAAAGGTTCTCACTGGAAAGGACTTTCTCTTGAAATCTGCATTTCAAACAGCTCAAAAAAAGTATTCAGGGAAGGATTCTACATCTGTTTTATCCTGAAACACTTATCTGATAGATAGTATTTATGTTATGAATTTCAGTTTCTATCTGCTTAGCTGGAGATTGTCTCAGTTTTATCAAAGGTTCCTGTTCTGTTAAGCAGTATATGTGTGTGCTACGAAATACACTTACCTGCTATATGTAGTATCATGATAAAAACCAAGGCAAGCCCCAGAACATAACAGCAGTATTCCGTAATTAGGATACAATGTTTAACAGTGATTCTGGTTTTGTGAGGCATGGTTTTCTGGAAGAGGGGATGATGATGATGTTTACCTTGCTTGCCACTTTGAGGCTACAAGACAGATATGACAAGAATGGTGCAAATATTCTTGGAAGCCTCAGCAAAACTCATTATTTTGAGAGTGGTAATGAGCCTTTCCATGAAATCCACAAGTCAGGTACCTAAGAACTTTAGAAACTAGAAAACTAAGAACTCTCAGCGTGTCTAAGTGGCATAGTGCAGCAGAGTGTCAGAGTCCCTAAGAAAATTGTTCAAAGCAGTAGCTCTAGAAGCCCAAAGGACTTTAGCCATGTTAGCATGGCACCACATCTGGCTTTACTGCCATGCTTCTGAGAACTAAATAGCCTGGGGCTGACACCATTCTCATACACCTAAATAGGGTTTTGCCATTCAATCTAGCTTGCAATTTTTGAACTGTGATGTATACTAAGCTTGCTGCTGTCAGTTGCCTGGAGTCTAAGGGATCATCTGCCTCCATTTTCAGTAATAAATTAAAAAACTGTTCTCAAACCCTTACAGATCTGCTTGATATGGCGTAAGAATGTTTCACAGAAACTGAAAGAATGCACGGATGGCACACCTACTGGTTATTTTACATCAAAAATATTTCTTTTGTTTCATTCCCTGAGCCAGTATAAATGGTTAATATTAAACAGACCAGCTACAAGAGAGAGAATGTGGGGGAGGGTGTATCACCATAATCTTACGTTATGTGCAAGAATTAGATTTGAGACTTTGTTCTAATCAATATGGAGTGCTATATGCAAAAAGAAGCATTAATGTTGTTAGATTTAGTAACCTCTGTAAAGGTGTAGGAAATTTGGAGGAAAGTCTGTGAGAATCAAATTAAGATTTCACTAAAGATATCACTTTAGGCAATGGGTACAAGGAGAAATGGGCATAAGTCCAAATATGTACATGACTACATGAGTCAGGGATTGGACTCTAAGATCTCCAGAGGTTCCTTCCAACCCCTAACATTCTGTGATACATGAGCAGTGTCCTTCTTATCATTATAAACTGTTGTCTTCTACATTGATACTCTTCTTAAATAACCAAAACTCATACATAACACGGTTTCTTCTTAGCAGTCAAAAATAAGTCAGAGCTAGATCTAGTCCTCTTTTACTGACTCCTATAAATCCAGAAAAAGAAGATGGTTGTGTTTGAAGATAAACAGTCATTAACTGTACAACACATTGGTAAAATCACCTTAGAACTGCTATGCTAAATATATTCAAATCAGACAGTACTGATCATGAAGAATAAACACTTCACATTTAGATAATCTTTGCCAAAAGAAGAATCTTTCCTCCCTGAAGGCACAGATCTGTTACCCAAAACAATTATATTTTACTAAACAAGAGGAGCATACTGTCATCCAAGTTCCTAATCACCAGATGTAATTTGTATACACATTGAGAGTTGTTATTGCCAAACACTCATTATGAATGGACTGTAGCATCACACATTTTGAGCATAATCTCTACAAAAAGTAAGGTAGTTATTGACTTTGTCCTCTTAGGACCAGAGACTTTGCATGCACTATAGAGACCATTTTCTCTTGCAAATAGGATTCTTAGCTGTTCAGCAACTTCACTGCTTTGAAATTACAAATACATTTCTCTAACTTCCTAGTTTGAGGTCACTGCTATATGGTACAGTAACCTTTAGAGACCACATAAAATAAATGTTTCCTTAAAGAAGAAAATATGTACTTCACTATCTTCTCCTGATGCTGAAGCTGTAAATACAAGATTTGAAATGAAATTATCAAAAGGTCACATCCAGATAGTGAACCTGGGTATCAAAGGTTAGACACAATTTCAGTTATGGCATATAGAACATGGGCAAAACAAATTCTTGTATTCAATTCTTGTACTCATTTCCTGTAATTCAGTCCTATGGAATGAATCTGAGGGTGCTGAGAAAGCCTGCTTATGGAAGGCTGCTTTTGATTATGTCTGAAAGGCCATGGAAATTGGGGAAGGTTTCCAATGACTAGGAAAGGCAAACATTTAGCTTTTTGGGGGAGATAAGGGCAAAGGGAGATCTGGGGAACTACAGCTCAATAAGCATCACTATAGTCCCTGGGAAGATGATGGAGTGAATCCCCTTGGAAGCCATTTCTAGGCAATAAAAACAGAAGAAGGTGAGTAGGAACAGCCAGCATAGGTTGAGAGCAGTCCTGTGGAGAAGGATTTGGCTTAGGATTACTGGCTGATGAAAATTTCAACATGAGCCATAAGTGTGCAATTGCAGCCCAGAAAGCCAACCGTACCCTAGAGGCTGCATCAAAAGAAGAGCAGCCAGAAGGTCAGGGGAGATGATTCTTCTCCTCTACTCCACTCTCAGGAGACCTCTGTCCAGCTCTGGAGCCCCCAGCACAGGACGACTGTGGACCTCTGGAGTGGGTCCAGAGAAGGGCCATGAAGATGAACAGAGGGCTAGAACACCTCTCCTACAAGGACAGGCTGAGAGAGTTGGGGTTGTTCAGTCTGGAGAAGGCTCTGGGGCAACCTTACTGCAAATTAAGGGGCTTATAAGAAAGATGGGGACAGTCTTTTTAGCAAGGCCTTTAATGATAGGACAAGGGGTAATGTTTCTAAACTAAAAGAGGGAAGATTCAGACTAGATATAGGGAAAAAAAATTTACAGTGAGGGTGGTGAAACTGTGGAACAGGTTCCCAGAGAGGTGGCAGGTGCCCCATCCCTGGAAACATTCAAGGTTGTGTTGGATACAGCTCTGAGCAACTTGGTCTAGCTGAGGATGTCCCTGCTTATTGCAGGGGGTTGGACCAGATGACCTTTTAAAAGTGCCTTCCAACCCACACTATTCTATGATTTTATAGGTTTATCAAGGGAAAAATCATGCCTGAACAATCTAATTACCTTTTAAGATGAAATAACTAGGTTTGTGGAAGAGAAGCCAAGTCACTTTATTTTAGCATGGGTTTAACACTATTTTGACATAATCTTCTTGTATCCAAGTTAGGACACTAGAGTCTGGAAAGGTGGACAAGTGAATTGATAAAGGCCTGGCTGGCTCTTTGAGCTCAGAGGGCTGTGGTTAATGGATCATACTCTGACAGGAGTCTTGTTGAAAGAAGAGTACCCTCAAGTCTGCTAGGCTCAGAAGCCTGAGAGTCTTGAGACCAGACTTTAGTAGTAAACTCTGGAAAAGAAGACAACTTTGAGTACTTCAGACTCTTCCAAGTCTTGTGTCACTAGGTCCCCCTCCTCACTGAGAATGAGGTCCACTTTTCGATTTGCCTTCCTTTTGCTGCCAATGTATATCTAGAAGGCCTTCTAGGTGCTTTTCTATTCTCAGCTCTGAGCTTTTCCTAATTGCAACCCTACACACCCTGGCGGTACCTTCATATTCCTTCTAAGTGGCTTACCCCCGATCCTTCCATCAACTGTGTGCTGCTTTTCTGCATCTGAGATCAGTCAGGTGTTCCCTACTCATCCTTGGTGGCTGTCTGCCCATGTCTTCTTGACCGCCCCCTTCTGTGAACAGGGATGAACAGTATTTGGAGCAAAGCTTCTACAAGACTAAGATTTAATTGGTTGCAATATGGCAGTGACAGTATGCCACTTTGAGAAGAAAAAGCAAGTTTATGTACTGATCTTCACTCTCAGGAGAGGGAACTAGCAGTATAGACTTGGCACTTCAAGCCAAGGTTATACCTGACTGTTCTATGTTCTTTCGGCCCAGAAAAACTTTGCTTAACATTTTTGAAACTCAACAAGTACAGCAAAAGTGTCCTCTACTTTCCTTACAGATCAGGCTAACATACAGCATGGGCATTAAAGCACTTCTCAGGAAAATGTATGAAGTAAATTTGCCACTTCACGATCGTAGGAATAATGATCGTGATTTTACCCAACCTAAAATTCCCAAAGCTTTTGTGAACGTTCTAATCATTAAACTCAAAGACAGACATCACTACCTCCACATGTAGTACAGAAACCCAGTTCTGTCAGTATACATGTTAAACTTGTTCTTGGCATGCCAATTAGTTTTGTCCTCTCTTAATATGTAAGCTGCATCTTGCTTTGACACCTTAGGGAGCATGCTAAGAGATTGCTCTACTCTGACTCTAAACAGTCATCTTAGTTAGTAGTATAGTTACTCTTTTCCCTCCAGGTATCAGTAGCAAGGGATACATGCAGAGGTTTGAGGAGTGCAGATGCAATCACTGCTACAGTTGGCTGGCAGCACAAAGCTGTAGAAGGAGCCGAGAAGGCCAGAAACAAAGAAAACTTCTCTCCCTTTTCATTGATTAGGTCTTGTGGGACTTTTTTGTTAGGTCAGCCTATAGTATAAAAAGCAAAGCAGAGTTTCCATTCTCACATAGACAAGATGAATAGCTGGTTCTGAAGCCCAGGATAAGGAAAACTGGGGCTCAGGGCTGCATTAAAGTAAAATACAAGATCAGCTATTTAAGCCAAGGTTTTAACTCAGTTTAACATACAAGTGCAAGGAAGTTCACCCCTAGTCACTTCCAAATGTCAGTTGGTGCTGATCTCATAAAGAAGAAAAGACTGTAAGGGTAGATTTGAAATTAATACAATAGCCATTTAGAATTAAGGAATAATTAGTGTTCTGTAGAAATTGTGAATGAATCTTTGAAAGAAGGTGATTTCATGGTACTTACTAAGTTTTAGACATCAGATGTCCAATAATTGGCAGTTTGAATCAGAATTTTGAATTTATAGACCTCAGTTTAATACACATTCCTATTTTAGCTACTGAAATCTTATTTTGAGTATTGGGTGGATGTGTCAAGGTTGTGAAGTTGGCAGCAATGCTGCAAGGTAGCTTCTGTGATATTAGAGCAGGCACTGCCTCATGCTGGATAGAGGCAGTTCCAGATGGATCCAAAGAACCCACTGTAAGACAGCTGAGCTTCTCAGCCAAGATGGTGGCACCTCTGTGGAAACATTTCAAAACACTACACAGGCAGAGTGAGAAAGTGAGAAACAATTTTGTGAGCACCAAGGTCAGAGAAGAAGAGAGAGGAGGTCCTCCTTGCACTGGAACAGAAATTTCCCTGTAGCACATGGAGGAGACCAAGGTGAAGCAGATATTAACCTGCAGTCTGTGGAAAGCACTCCTGACACAAGCAGATGTGCACACTGCAGTTTACAGAGAACTCATGCTAAAGAAGATGATTATTTCCTGAAGAAGCTGTAGTCCATGGAGACCCATGCTGAAGCAGGTATATCTTAGAATCATAGAATTTTTTGCATTGAAAGGGACCTTAAAGATGATCTTGCTCAAGGTCTACACACATATACCCTGGTCTTGAACACCTCCAGTGATTAAGCATCCACAGCTTCCCTGGGCAACCTGTTCCAGTGTCTCACCAACCATCTAATAAAGAACTTCTCCCTAAATTCTAATCTAAATATACCATCTTCCAGATTGAACTCATTATCCTTCATCTCATTGCTATAAGCCCTTGTAAAACATCCCTCCTCAGCTTTCAGGTAAGTCCTCTTCAGATAAAAGGCTGAGTATATATGCTGAGTTCTTCCACCAACCAGCACACCAAAATCTTTCTTTTCAGGACTGTTCTCAATTCATACTCCTCCCAGCCTATATTTGTGCTTGAGATTGCCCTGACTCAGGTGCAGGACCTCGCACTTCAAGACATTGAACTTCATGACATTGGCATGGACTCACCTTTCAAGCCTCACACAGTCCCTCTGTATAGCATCCCTTCTCTGAAGAATGTCAACCTCACCACACAGCTGGGTGTTGTCTGCAAACTTGCTGAGGGTGCACTCAGTTCTACTGTCCATGTCACCAACAAAGATGTTAAACAGCACTGGTCCCAGTACTGATCACCGAGGAACACTACTTGTCACTGGTCCTCACTTGGACACTCAGTCGTTGACCACAGCTCCCCAAGTGTGTCCATCCGGCCAATTCCTTATCCACCAAGTGGTCCATCAAGCAAATCCACATCTCTCCAATTTAGAGACAAAGGTGTCATGCGAGACAGTGTCGAATGCTTTGCACAAGTCCAAGTAGATGACGTTGGTTGTTCTTCCTTTATCCACCAACACTGTAAGTCCATTGCAAAAGGCCAGCAAATTTCTTCAGGCACGATTTGCCCTTGGTAAAGCCACACTGATTACCACCAATCATCCCCTCATATTCCATGCAGCTTAGCAGAACCTTCAGGAGGATTTGCACCCTGACCTTGCCAAGCACAGAGGTGAGACTGACTGGCCCATAGTTGCCCTGGTCTTCCTTTGTTTTGCTCTTTGAAAGGGGGGGGTCGTTTTTTCCCCTTTTACCTGTCAGTGGGAACTTCACCAGACTGTCGTGATTTTTCAAATATGATAGAACATGGCTTGGCAACTTCACCCACCAGTTCCCTCAGGACCCACAGATGGATTTTGTTGTGTCCCAAAGACTTGTACACTTCTAGGTTTTTTATGTGATCTCAAACTTGATCTTCACTTAGAGTGGGCACATCTTCCTTTTCCAAGTCCCCACCTCTGCCTTCTGCAACTTGGGCAATATGGCTAGACTCCTTGGCCTTGAAAAATGAGGAAAAGAAGCTGCCGAGTACCTCAGCCTTCTCCCTATCCCTTGTGACCCAGTCTCCCATTTCCTTTCAGAGAGAGCTCACATCTTCCCTAGCCATCCTTTTATTACTGACATACCCGTAGAAGTTCTTCTTGCTACCTTTGATATGTCTGGTCAGGTGTAATTCTATCTGGGCTGTAGCTTTCCTAACCCGATCCTTGGCTGCTTGGACAACTTCCTTGTATTACTCCTAGGCTACCTGTCCTTGCTTCCACTCTCTGTAGACTTTGTTTTTGTGTCTAGAAGTGTCCAGGAGCTCCTTTATTCCTGCTTGACTTCATCTTTTTTGGGACAGGTTTCTCCTGGGCTAGGGGGAGGTGCTCCTTGAATATTGACCAACCTCCTTGGGCTCCTCTTCCCTCCAGGACTTTATCCCATGGTACTCTACCAACCAGATCCCTGAAGAGGTCAAAGTCTGCTTTCCTGAAGTCCAGGGTAGTGAGCTTGCTGTGCACCTTCCATGCTGCCTGCTTGACTTCATCTTTTTTGGGACAGGTTTCTCCTGGGCTAGGGGGAGGTGCTCCTTGAATATTGACCAACCTCCTTGGGCTCCTCTTCCCTCCAGGACTTTATCCCATGGTACTCTACCAACCAGATCCCTGAAGAGGTCAAAGTCTGCTTTCCTGAAGTCCAGGGTAGTGAGCTTGCTGTGCACCTTCCATGCTGCCCTAAAGATCTTGAATTCCACCATTTTGTGGTCACTGCAGCCAAGGCTGACCTTGAGCTTCATGTTACCCACCAGTCCCTCCTTGTTGGTGAGTGGTCCAGAATAATACATTTTCTCATTGGTTCCCCTACCCCTTGTAAAAGGAAATGGTTGCCAATACATTCCAGGAACCTCCTGGATTGCTGGTGCCCTGCTGCGCTGCCCATCCAACAGATATCAGGGTGGTTGAAAACCCCAAGAGGACCAGATCATGTGAAAGTGAAGCTGCTCCTATCTGTCTATAGAGGGCCTCATCTGCTCAGTCTTCCTGTTGAGGTGGTCTGTAAAAGATCCTCACTATCAAGTCTTGAAGTAGTACAGCCTGAGAAGGGGACTCACACAAGAGCGGGGAAAAGTGTGAAGAGGAAAAAGCCGTAGAGAGGAGCTGTTATGGACTGACCACAACCTCCTATTCCCCATCTTCCTTTACCACTTAGAGCAGAGAGGTAGAGGAGTCACAAATGAAGCTAAGCCAGTGAATGGCAGGGGGGACAAGGAGGAAGGGGAGAAAATGTTGCTTTATTTTTTCTTACCATCTAAAAAATCTATTTTAATTGCCAATAAAATGTATTAATTTTCCCCAAGTCTAGTTTGTTTTGCCCATGATGATAACTGGTAAGTGATCTCCCTGTCCTTGTCTCCACTTAATGATTTTTTCCATCTTCATTTTATTTTCATGACACGTTGATGTGGGGGACAGAGAGAGGCTAGATGAGCATCTGGCAGTTGGCCAAGGTCTACACAACACATTTTAGGAAAAAACCTTTAGTCTTTGAAAGAGATCTTAGAATTACAAAGTTGACAAACAAAATGACAAAATAAAGACTTCAGAGTTACCAAGTCTGTCAATGAACGCAGTAAAGAGTTGGTAATCTCAGATTCCTTTCAAATGAAGTAATTAGGAATTATATGAAAAAAAAAAAAATTCTATAGTCATATACTCATATTCTTACTAAACCCATTTTGCAGGAGACATGGTGACCCAGGCACTTATGGATTATACTTAATTATAAAATAAATTTTTAATGGACATGAAAAATATTTCACCTGAGGCATGTCTGAATCATCTAGATTATCCTTTGATGTAAGGTTGTTCAGATAGTAAGATTTATAAAGCAGTGATTAACACCTCAATTGTGAAAATGACCTTCAGGGTAAATGATCATAAACACATTAAGTTTAATTACTTGTTCCTTTTAAGATGTTATATTGCACAGCTGAAGAGAAAACAATATGAGTATTTTAAGAGGTTTTTAATATCAAGCTGAGTGGAATATATATATGTAATATTTTTCTTGTTTTATTCTTTACATAATTGTCACATCAGTGCACTTTCAGAATGCAACATGATATTGATTTGTGATAATGAAGATATAGCTATACTTACAGATTGTATTTCCTTATTTTCCTTTTATTTTCCAATTGCTGATTATGTCCCATTTAATTTATCATTCCACAAGAGTAATATGAATTCCACTTATTTGTATTGTAACTTCAGATTCTCTAACAAAGGTTCAGTATTCGACCAAGCCAAAAATGAAACCTGACAGAGCTTTGATTCTGCTTTGATTTCTTTAGATCATGAGCAAATTTCCTATGTTTATATTAACATTTATGAAATCAAAGGATTCTGGAACCATACAGAGAAAAACAATGCTCGAGTAAAACAGATTTAAAAGGGTATCTTAGTGCTGAAAGATGACCATGTATGAATGGGGTTTTCTAGCTATAAAGATCTATCCTCTAAGTAAATTGTCTCATATTTGGTATGTTACAAAGCATAATCATTAGAATTGTTTGGTTCTTCACAATATTTGCCATAAAAATTCAACAGTTCCTGTTACAACCATTAACATTCATTGCTCCAGCCAATGAATGGCTGATGGTTTGGACAAACCAGGGTTTTCATTCAGTGACACAGGTATCTTTCAGTTCTGTGTTGCTATATCGGACACTCGGGTACCACTAACATACAAAAAATAAGCAGTAACAACTATGATCTTGAGTAAAGACCTATACTACTTAGGGCTTTCATCTTGTGGTGGTTTTGTTTTTTTGTTTTGTTTTGGTTTTTGTTTTTGGTTGTGTTTGTTTTTTTGTTTTTTGTTTTTTTTTTTCTTCCTTCTTCTCCACAGTTAGTTATATAAACCAGGCCAGACTTTCCTCATGTAAAGATGGGAGGTATGGAATGAGGATGATTAGATGGGAGAATTAGAAAAGAGAGGACTTTGAAGGTAATGTGGTTACCTAGAGACTTTATGCTATGCTACTGTTAAGTTTCTTTGTAGTACCTAAGCATTAAACACCAGAAATAGTTTTGCAGGCCTGCATCTTTCAACCTAAAAGTTTAATGCTATTTCAAATACATCAATGTCTTCTGAAACAGAGTGTAAAACTGGGAAAAAACTAATGATGTTTCAGTGTGCTTGGAAGTGAGTGGTCAAACTAATGTAAGGAGACAGATTGTAGTTTTAGTATGCCCAAGTCATAGACTTGAAAGAACATGTGTCTATTGAAAAAGACTCTCTTGGGTAACAAGGATGATTAGCAACTGTAACTATATACAGTACACAAGAGCAAATACAAGTAAAAGAACAGCAGCAGCTGATAGAGCTGGAATAATTAGGTCTTGTGTTATCTAGTGCACCTGGTGGAACTGAGCAGTGTTGTTTCATGAAACACAGGCCAGCCAAAGCAATTAATTAGACAAGAGGAGCTAAGCTAGGAATGAGAAGTTCCTGTCACTGGGTCACCTACACCATTAATGTGGCCTTCCTAGCCAGTGTGACTGAGGACAACCAAACACACGCAGAAGGATGCAGTCATCTCTACAACATATTCTGCAAAAAATCCCAGAGGAACGGAACTGTGTACTTTTGGAAAGAATTAGCTGATCATTTGGTATCACCTTTTTGTTACTTTTGTTACTTTGTTACTTTTCTCGAGCACTTCCTTCAGCAGCAACATAGCACTGCTTTATTAAGTCACTTCACTTCTCATTTTGGGACAGGGAAAAGACAATTTCTTAAATGCCCGTATCACTTAAAATGCCCAGATACCAAAGTATCTGGGTGAGGACATTAACCAGGGTTTATTAGTGATATGTAGGGTTTAAGAAGACTATTGTTGCTGCCAATTGTATCCTTACAGAAAAGATAAATTTGTGTTTGGTATACCAACTATGATAAATTTTTTTAATAGTCTACTTACGGTGCAGAACAGTAGATTTCAAACTCAGCAGTATTGAGAAAAAGTTATTCCAATAGCTAACAGATTATTTTTAACGTATTTTTTTTAAAAAAAGTTATTTAAAATTATGAAAGTTAATATTTTTAAAATAAATTTTCATAAATAAAATTAAATATAGTAACATAATTTGGCCTAAACCATTTAACGTATTGCAATTTGTTTCCAGTTCCCATTCAGATTTATAAATCTATATTTTAATAATTATAGTCAATGATTAAAGATTTCACTGTATAAATATATTAGAACAGGTTTGAATTTCAAATTATCACTGAAATCAATACACATCCATATATATCTTTGAAGGTGCCTTGTCCATGACAAAAAAAAAGGTGTTGCCTAATTTATGAAATCACTGATGAAAGTGGAAATATATATATATTAAAGAGCTAAATAAACTCCTTTTGTTACACTGTTATAAATTCAGTACATTAATACTAACATTCTGTAGCTATATAGTATTTTCAATGATATATAATTCCAAAGCTTGCTAATGTCAAACTGTATAATTATATTTCCTGTGGTGTAGGTGACATTAAAAAAAAAAAAAAAAAGTTAAATTAAATATGAAAAATCAGCTATTAGCTATCTGAATTGTAACTGATAGGAAAAAAAAAAAAAAAAATTCAAACACTCAAACTATCAGAGAACCACTTTACAATTCTGTATGTTTGCCAGGGAAAAATGCACTTGACACAGGGGCTTTTTGCTTCATATACCAGAAAAGCAATGTCTTGCTCTGAAAATACCTTGTTTTGAAATCAAATTACTTTCACTCCTGGGCCTCCTAACACTGTAACTTCAGTTTAAAGCCTTAGTTCAACCACTGTGCCAAACACTTTATACTAGATGGATTATTCCTTCAGACTTAATCGAACTGGTACATTACATACTGGATGTGCAGACAGTATCACCTTAAGGGGGGGGGGAAACAAAATCAGTGATTTTAATTTCAGTGATGTGCAATCTATCACTAATTTTTTGATTAATGTTTCAGTGTTTGATAGACACATGGATATCACATCACCCTTGTTAGTAAGTAACTAATACTAGATAGTAAATATTCTTGTAAATATACTAAAATAATTTGTACCAGTAAATAACTACTTGTAATAATAAACAACTAATACTGCTGATTAAGGGGAAAACAAAACAAAACAAAACCACCACCAACAACAAAAAAACAGCTTGCAAATAAAACCCCAACAAAACCCAATATCTTATTTTTGCTCATTAAATGTGTTAGGGGAAAAAAATTCAAGTTAAACTGCTTGGTCAATAATGAAGAATTATAAAGGGGAAGTACACCCACAGATTGCTTGTTCCCTTTCAAATTAGAGTCTCCTAACTGCTTCAGGTATTGGTTTCTTGTCTTTCATGAATATTACCAGGAATTCTTGCATAAACATTATATATAAAGGTGAAGACCACTGTTTTAACATTTGTTATTTAAAACTATAAACCTGCAGCACCACTGCCTAGTGAACCAGAGTTTATGTGGTACCCAAGAAGTGCTATTCAGAACACAGCCCTTCTGAAGAAAATATTCAGGTAAAAAAAAAGAGCTTTTAAAATTTTAGGTAAAGATAATTGTTTAGATTTTTCCAATTTTTCCTGAAATGTCAAGGATAATATTGAAGAACACTGTGGACTAGTTTGTGGTGAATGGAAGAAGGATAGACAGCTATATACTGTAAAACCTGTACTTTTTCTTTGTTCAGTGGAGATACTACATTTCTCTCAACTCTGTGGATACGGATTGCATCCTTTCTAACCTTATCAACTGTGTGGTATTCATTACAGGTTGGAATGTGTAGGAAAAAACATTTTGTGTTAAAAGAATGCAGAAAAGCTACAACTTGAGGCAGACAACTATAAACATTTCTGCAGAGGCATACGACCCCATGTGTTTTCAGGTTGCTTAATGCTTCGATATGAGCTACATGTTCTGCAGTATGCAAAGAATTTGAATAAATGTCATCATCATTTCAGAGAAATTTTACTGCATCTTTATCCATTACATGTTTTGCCACTAGTTCTGTAAAAATGTAAGGATTAATACTAAAGGCAACAGCATCAGTCCAACAGATCAGCAAAGTCAAAGCCTTACTATGGTTCTGCGCAAATTCAAATGACAGGGTGGCATTTTATTACGTTTGTAAAATCTTTTTATCTATGGTAACACTTTTTCTTGGCTTTCTTTGCACTATACAATCTCTCTTTTAATGTGGAAGGTAAGTACTTGCAAAAGATGTGCACAGGTCAATCATCTGTTGCATCAAACGGTCCAGTTGCAGGAAACAGTTAAAAGGCTGTGCAGTATTAGGGGAGCAAACATGGAGATAAATAGTTTCAGAACCATTCTCCTGTGGTAGACACCACAGAGAATAAAGGCACCAGATACTGGTGACCCACAAGAGCAGGACTCTGCTTCAGTCCCCACCCTCCAGCATCAGAACCAAAATAACATACAAAGTTTGAACAACTGTAGACACCCATGAACAAGGTTTGCAAGAAGTTGTGCCAGGAGCACACAGTGGATACTGCAAAAGTGTGTGATGTATGCTTGTAGTGGGTGACTCTTGGCTGAGGGAAACTAAAGTGTCCATTTGCCAGCCTTACATTCACCTCGCAGCCAGCCACGAGAGGTATACTGCCTTACTGGAACTAAGGGCCAGGATGCTGCCAGGAGGGTGCCATAACTTGCCAAGAGTAGAGACTACTATCCATTGCTACTCTTTCCTCTGGACACGAATGACACCGAGCTGGACTTAGGAAGAATCAAGGAAGACTACAAAGCCCCAGGGTTGTAAGCACTAAGTTATTGGTGCCCAACTGGATACTACAAGTCAGAAGAAAAGGTGCAGCTAGAAACAGATGTACAACACAAATCACCTTCTGGCTTTGCAGCTGGAGTCATGTGGAAATGATGAGGGGCAAAGGTTGAACCAGATGACCCTTGAGGCCTTTCCAACTTGGTATTCTACGATTCATTGATGTGTTTCAGCTGAATACATGGGTGACTAAAGAAACTATAAATCTAACCTTAATGTAAATAACATCTGAAGCTAATAAGTAGGAATTGGATCCAAGTTCTGTTTGAATTAATATTGATTCATCCTACACTAAGGAGATGATCTGGTGTACTCTTCCTTGATTTATACGAGGCCATTGTTATAAAATTGTACACATGTAAATCACACATAAAGCCTGTGAAACAGCCTTCTCCACTGTGGTAGAGACTGGACCATACCTGTGAATCCAGGAGAGCATAAACACCGATAGCCTCCAAGCCTGTTGATGCAGCTTCCTCCATGTAAGCAAGGCAAAGTTTCACACTCATTTACATCCATCTCACACAGAGACCCATAGTATCCAGGTGCACAACTACAGGTGAACCTTCAGAAAATGGAAAATCAGGTAAGACAACAGAAGTAAACAACATGATCTTTTCCAGTATTCTGAAGCTACAGATATGTCCTCATGTCAAGCTGATGTCCGTAATAATCATAATTTCCATGTTTCTGAAGCAATCAGACATTTATTCTTAGTAAAATAAATAGAAAAATTGTGCACAATAATTGTAGCTGAAAGTACAAGGAATGATTTAAAGACTAATGTTGTTTTGACTCAAGTCTCAGAGTAACTAGTGTTGTGGAAAAAATACTAGGTACAAATTTTTCCTCTTGTTTATGTTTAACATTCAGTAAATACTTACATTAGAAAAGGTCACAGATGGAAGCTGAAAAGAGAGATATAGCAAACTAACAGAAGATCAATTTTCCCCTGTTTCACTCTTATTCCAAATTAAAAAGAAAAGAAAAAGAAAGGAGGAAAAGAACAAGATATGCTGAGGACAGTTTCCCTTCTATTTTCTTCTCAGGTCAGATAAAAAATAAATAGCCGAGTAAGTAGCATTTACCTACCTCATTTTAACACAGAATCCTTGTCACATGCTGAAAGTCCCATCTAACCCTCAAGGCAGCAAGCAGACTTTATACATAAGGAAATCGGGGAAATACTTCTCATTTAGCAGTAACTAACCTGTTCACAAGATCCAGACAAGTTCCATTGTTTTTGCAGGGTCTTGATAAGCATTCATTAATCTCCACTTCACATAGTGTCCCAGTAAAACCATGCTGGCAGGAGCACCTAGTAAAAACAATGTCACTATCTTTCTTTTTTGTTCAATATAAAAAGAACACAGTAAAAATGAGGCATATTTTGAGGAGAAAGAATTAGGTCATTCCAACATCGTTTGCTGTAGCTTCAGCTCTAGGAATAGCACCTATGGTGAGGGTATGACACACTAGGACAATCACAGTGCTACAAACCATAGCCTTTTGTGGCCTAGTGAAGCTTGTGAACAGTACAATGGAAGTAAATTGTAATAAGCAAATATATAAAAATAGTTTCAAGTGGCTGGAGAGTGAAAATGAGAAAAACTCCATAGTAAATGTTACACTTCTCCTGGCAAAGACTTCCAGATGCTGGTGACTTGCAGTTACACTGCCAGTCCTTCTTGAAGAAGACCGAAATCACTGATCACAGGACCCAGACAGACATTGTGAGGGTAATCATAACAGAGACAAGAGATAAATAATTGCAAGATGTGTTATATAACAATTGTAGCTACATTGTTCATGAAGATATTTTCTATTAATCTCAACTTAGTCTATTATTATAACTGGACAAATAACAACTCTTATATTTTCATTAGATTCTTAAGTTTTTAATTAGTCCTACAATAGATTTTTGGGTCCACAGGTATGATGTACATCTAAGTCTTTTTGCTCATTAGAAGATTTAGAGTGTAACGCAACACTGTCAGATGCATCAAAGAAAAAGATACTGCATCCCTGAAAGACAGCAAACATAATACAGGCAAAATGCCAACAGAATAGCTAGATAATAAACAGCCATGTATTATACTGAATATCTACCATTCACATATTTTTCCTCACCTGTATTGGTTAACCCCATCCACACAGAGACCTTCATTCTGGCATGGATGGGAGATGCACTCATCACTATTAATTTCACAGTAAGTACCCTCAAATCCTGAAACAGAAATTATATCAATGATGAATGAGTGAATTCTACTACACAATGTGAATATAAGGGTCACAGATTCCATTGGAGGGCTGGCTGTCCAAACTCAGGACCAACTTAGGCAACACAAGTGGCAGGCCTGAGAATTCTCAGCTGCCCTTGAAGCTGTTCAAGAAAGAGCTGAGAGAGGCATCAGTGGTGACTACCCCTTCTCTTGGCAGCATCTAAGCTGAGGCTCCTTGCCCTTAGTGTCTGACTGACCTGTGTTCAAGCCATGCTCATGCCCAGGCTTGTTTATCTGGGTGCTGACTTTGCCCTTCAGACTAGCTCCCTGGCTTGACCTTGGACATGCCCCATTCCCTGTAGCCTCGACTAGTAATGTGGCAAACTGCACTGATCCTGGACACTGTCACTGGGCCTGCTCTGCTCTCCTCATTTAGATACTGTCAGACAGGACTCTTGACAGCGAGGTCCCTGCCCTGACAGCCTTGATAGTACTCCTGGCTTACCTTCACTTCCAGAGCAGCCAGCCCTCACTGCTGATTTTAAGATCAGGGGCAGCAAGTGGCTGCCATCCTAAAAGAACTTTCTCCAACTATTTTTGTTCCTTAGCCTCAAGTTCATTTCCAAAGAGTACAAGTAATCTTAATGTACTTTAAGGAATCAGGGAGAACAGGTTTGGATGGAGCACCTGGCTAAATATACTAGGGAAATGTAAGCTATTGTAAAGACCTGAAACGATTTCTTGGGGAGTGTGGGACAACAACAGAAACTAAAAGTTAATTCAATAAATATTAGAGAGCATAATGGAAGTTAGAAAGACCACATCTATTCAAAGGAGTTAGTGGATGAGAACAAAAATATTTAACTGGTTTCAATGAAGATTTTCTTGGCACAGTACATTAATTGCATAATATGTTACATTTACTTGTGTAAACATCCTATAATAGGCATTAAAAAGAAATAAGAAATTTTTCAGTGATATAAGAACACTAATTTTGCTCATAGACAGCATACTATGTCTTATAAAGTTCACTGCTGAATACACACTTGTGTCAAAGCTATATAGGGGATAAACTGTAGCTACTTATTCGAGTTCTGCACAAATGCATGATGTAGTAATGAAACAACTGTTTGCATTGTAGTAACTATAATACACATGAACCCTGATAGCAGACTAGGGAGCATTTACATTTTTCAAAGTGCTTCTGAACATCAATTAGATAACAAAATTAAATTAAAACTACCATAAAAAAAATCTCTGAAATTCAAGGCTTTACTTGAATCTCTATTAAAATAAGTAAAAACTGTTATCAGTACTTTTTTAGATACTGAAATAAGGATAGTAATGACTTATGTATTTGTGGTTTTCAAAGTACTTAATGAAAGAGGGAAAATCATGGAAGATCATAGCTGGAACAGTATAGTTTATTTTTATCTAGAGAAAATCATTACTGGAAAAATTATGTGGCTTGCTCAGAGTTGTAGGAAAACGCTATAGAGATAAATCTCTGCTGGTACGCCACTATGTAGTCTAAACATCAGCTCACATCAAAGCAGATAGTATTTTCTTCTTAGCAGGACTTTCTGTTCAACAACCTTCACACCTTTTTAGGACTTTTCAAGTTGTAAAAAAGTTCAACAACGTTCACAACTTTTTTTACACCTGACTAAAATGAGCCCTGAATATTTGGTGAAGGTTTCACAGCAGTGTCTACTACAGAGCTCGAAAAGAAAGCCTGGATTGTATCTCAAATTAGCCCTTCAAATATAGCCACTTATACTTTTTCTTTTCCAGAAATATGAAGTGATATCCTCATTTATTAAGT
The DNA here is from genome assembly GCF_000691845.1 of Merops nubicus. Lineage (NCBI taxonomy): Eukaryota > Metazoa > Chordata > Aves > Coraciiformes > Meropidae > Merops > Merops nubicus. The sequence continues at coordinate 10,705 of NW_008587418.1, read as the reverse complement.
ATTTATATATTATTTCACAAAATCTTGGTAAGCAAATTGCCATAATAGGGGACAAAATTCTCCGTTCCAATGTACTGCTTTGAAGTGGCTCTCTTAAAACAGGGAACCTTGTTACATTCTGAACATTTTAGTTTATTTGCACATGGGCCAGAAACAGAGTGAATGATCCAAAAAACTTTTATGAGTAGCACGTGTAATCTGCATCTTAATACTGCAACTTGAGCCTTCATCTATATTTGCTTGAAGTTTGATTTAGGAAGAAAGAAAGGTAAAAGGTCTATAACTTGGCATGCTAGCTCAATATTCTGTACTAGACCTGGTTACCTCAAGTAGACAGCAGACACTCCTGTACCAAAAATAATCAGTTGTTGTTTTGACGCATGCCACTCAAGTGCCACAAAAGGGAAGAAAAGACAATAATACATTTGTCTAACTCTGATTTGATAAGAAATTGGAAGGCATAGTGATAGGACAATTTGTAGCAAACTTCCTCATATGTCACTTCTCATTTATTTGTAATGTTTGACATTTCTGAAACTAAGTTTTGTTAGAGTAGAAGTATATGTCACTAGGCAAGGGAAATTAGACCTTCCTGAATACTAGTACACTGAAAGAGAAAGTAAGCCTAGGTAACGCTATATGTAAAGATATATAGATAGTTTTTAGTTTTATAGGGTATTCCAAAAAGGCTGTGAATCTAGCATAAAATAAAACTTAAATATACCAACAGAATTATATGGAATAGTTTCTTTTTTTTTTGTGATATACATTTGAAAAAGCATCTTTAAAAACAAAAAATTAGTTTTTCAATCTGAAATACATAAGAAGGAAAAGGGAGAGCATTTGTCGTTCTGCTTCTTCCTGTTGTCCCCAGTTGCTTATGGAAATTTTGTAGTCTTTTTGAAATAAATAGTACTGAAGTGAATACATAAAGCACTATTTAGACACATTTTTGATTGCAGTAGTACACATTTTTCTAGCCCATAGCAAAATAAAGCTACTTAGAAAAGACATAAAATAAGTACAGATACAGCAGGCATGCTACTTTAACATACCTACAAATGGAAAAAAAATAAGCTTTTTGTCACAAAATTTTACTGGCAATCTACTATTTTATGAAATAATCTGTTCAATTTACTATTGAATATTGCCTTTAACTGACAATTAGCTCAATATTTTTAAATAAAAGTCAATCTTTTTCCCTTAATAACATACTTCTAAAAGTTACATTTAAAAAAAAAAAAAAAATTCATTCACAGTGAAAACATTTGAACTCATGCAGTGTTTTTGTTTGTTTGTTTTTGTTTTTGTTTTAAGGAATTTTTAACCTTTCTAGAAATTTTAATGGAAGACTTCAGCAAAGACTATTTTCAAGTAAAACATTTAATCAGAACCACTTAAATCCATTTAAAAGGACCTGAAAAATATTACTAGTGCTATTTAACTTTATTTAATTCTTAATTTCTGCATTTGTGTAGTATAATTTATGAAGTTTGTACAAAAGATGCTTCAAAAAAAAAAAAAGCCAATTTTAATTCATTCCTGATATATGTTCTATATTTTCAAACTTTTCTCAGAGAAAAGTTTAACACTGTGCACAACATTCACACAAATAGCAGATATCAAACTTCAAAACATATACTGCGATGTTAGGATTAAAATATTTGTAAACTGTTTTTTATGTATATACTTGGACAGGCACCAACCATACTACCTTCAGATCCAAAAAAATATTTAAAATGCTCATGTCTAAGTGAACTGGTTTAAGAAAAGAATTACCTTGGTAGTATATTTATTTAGTGCTTATTGAAGCTATGAGATACCTCACGGGTCTAGCATGCATGGCCTTATGTCATTCTTGTATTTCACATGATAGCCAAGCACAATTTAAAGGATAATGTAACACATTAGGTTATTTTGTATCAGCTGCAATTGCTGTCACACGTAGCTGTGACCTTCTGAGGTACTTAAACTAAAATCAATGAATCAATGCAATTTTTACAATAACACAGAAATGTTTCCAAATTATTTCATGTGTTGCAAGAGGAAAGAAAAAGACAAGGGGAGGAAACTGACTTGAAATGTTTAACATGTCAGATATACTACTGAAACAAACTTTTCAGGTACAAGGAAGTTTGCAGTATGTAAAAAAACAATCACTTAATACAGATAACAAAATTGAATTTGTAGTTTATACTGTGAACACAATTAGTCTGAATAATAAAAAAAAAATAGACAAACTATTTTGTAGAATGGTACATTATTGGAAAGCCTGAGAATGTGTGGTACTGTAATGTATTGTTACAATAGCAATATTTAGTACTCTGCATAGGAAAGTAATACACATCTCTAAATGCAACTAGCTGCCTTTGCTACTGCCAATGAGTCAAAATCCAAACTGTAAATCAATACCACATGTAAATGATTTGATGTAGTTCTCCAGCTGCATACTTTACAAGGTAGCTTTTCCACATGTCAAACCTCAATGACACAATAAAAATGCAGGTTTTTACTTTAGTGCTTTTTCTGTGTTTAACCAGAAGGTTTTCTGAACTCAGTTCAAACCATTCTGAATTTCTAAATGAAAAGATCCATCTAATCAATGGGGAAGAGTAAATGGCACACATTGCTACTTGTGAATACATAATTCCATTACATACCTGCTCAAAATTTCCAATACTGAATTCAAGTAACAAGTGGGTTTTTAGCATTTCCTTTTTTATTGTTGTTGTTTTTGTGATTGTGTGTTTTGTTGTTGTTTTTTTTTTTTTTTTTTCCCCTCCTAGGTGGTCAATATAAAGGCTAAACATATAATTGTAAAGACTGACTGACAAACAGGTTCTTTTTGTGAAAAATACTTTTACAGTACTTTTGCTGCCACATTAAAGAAACTGAAGATGTAAACAGAATCTCATTACCACTACTGGTTATTCATATTTTTTTTTGAAAAAAAATTGATACTTAATTTAAAACATGTATTTGTTATTTAATGGAAAATACATATGACTATACATCTCAGAAATATAAGTTTTCATAGTAACAATAATTTCAAGACTTGAAGAAATTAAGAGATGACAATTGAAAGTCATTGCAATTCTTTGTGTTAGACAATTTACTTTTATTTCTGTATATTTTTAACAGGTCCAATAGCATGAAAGTGACTTTAAGAATATAAGGTCTAAAAATACCTGTATTCTATGCAGAAGGACACAAAAGCAGCACATCTAATCTCAAGCCCTAGTTTTCTCATACTCTACATCAGCAGTAGTGTGACAGTATGCTTAATTTTGCTCACAATTCATGTACAGCCGAAATGATACATTAATTTTAGTTTACAGAAATTCAACGTCCTGTAATAGGTTTGATATCAATGGATGAAGCAATAAATGCTGACACCCAAGATGGGACAGATCCTACTGTTCCTTCTTTTTCTCTATAATACAAGCAGCAGCTACCGCACGTCTGAACAGTGTTTATGGGCAGAGAGCAGGAATACACACAGCATAGAAACCACACATCTGCTATTATAGTTATGGTCATTTTCATCTCCTTATTCCAGTACAGAGAAATATTTCAGAGTTTACCTCTGGAGGTAACATAGAGGATTAACAGGATTCTTTCCCCATAAGATTTCTACTGATTTACTCACCAGCACATTGTCATGGATTGTATTTGCCTCCTCACTGTGAAGCCTTTATGAACCACTGTTTGCAAGGCCCTGCGCCTGGGTCAGGGCAATCCCAAGCAACAGACTGGACAAAGTGTGGATTGAGAACTGTCTTGAGGAGAAGGACTTAGTCAATGAAAAGCTCAACAGGAGCCAACAATGTTCAAGTGCAGCCCAGAAAGCCAACAGTATCCTGGGCTGCTTCAAAAGAAGTGTGGACAGTAGGCTGAGGGAGGCCATTCCCACCCTCTACTCTGCCCTGGTGAGACCTCACCTGGAGTATTGCATCCACCTTTGGAGACCCTAATACAAGAATGGCATGGACCTATTGGAGAGGGTCCAGAGAAGGGCTGGAAGATGTCTCCTATGAAGACAGGCTGAGAGAGTTGGGGCTGTTCAGCCTGAAGAAGAGAGGGCTCTGGGGACACCTTATTGCAGCCTTGCAACATCTGAAAGGGGTCTACAAGAAAGCTGGGGCTTTCTATAAGCTTTTACAAGAGCTTATAGCAATAGGATGAGAGATGATGTGTTCAAACTGGAAGAGGATAGATTTGGATTACATGTGAGGAAGCAGTTCTTCACTGGGAGGGTAGTGAGACACCAGAACAGGTTGCTCAGGGAAGTTGTGGATGCTCCATTACTGGAGGTTTTCAGGATCCAGCTGGATGGGGCTTTTAATAATCTGGTCTAATGGGGATGTGTCCCTGCCTGTGGCCAGGGGTTGGAACTAGATAATCTTTAAGGTCCCTTGCAACACATATCATCATATGATACAAAGAACAGGTAAAGAATTCAGCCCATCTACCATCTGAAAAAAAAAAAAAAAATTCCTAAACTCCCTATACAGTCAGCAGAGTGACAAATGCTTCTATAGTATTAGATATTTGACTTTATATGCCTGCTTTTGGGTGAAATGAATTGCTGCAGAAAACTTCCACTTTCTTTTAATTGAATGAAAATGGAGCACAGAGGGACCTCATCAATGATCTACCATGAGACCCCACATAGAATATTGCATCCAGCTCTTGATGCCTCAGGACAGATCTGTTAGAGTGGGTCCAGAAGAGGGCCACAGAAATGATTAGGGGGCTGGAACACCTCTCCTTTGAGGACAGGCTGAGAGAGTTGGAGTTGTTCAGCCTGGAGAAGAGAAGGCTTCAGGGAGACCTTGTTTCAGCCTTTCAGTACTTGAAGGGGGCCTCTAAGGCCTTATCCTTCCCTGCCTTTTTTTATCATCATCTATATTTGCTGCTCCTATTAACCTTGAGCTTTAGCTCCTAGATATACAATTCTCACGGAAGAATAAATCACTGTTAAAGTCTGTTAATTAGAGACCACTAGACATTTTCTGGCCTATGGTTTATGTTGGCAAATTATTTTTTATCGTGTTAGTTTTCTGAAATATTTATGTTCTTGTATTTCCCCAGGTTTCACATCTTGCATTAAGAATGCTATAATCAACCTAATTAAGTTATATAACCCAATTAAGTTACAAGCAGCCCAATTTTGCATTAAGAATGTTATAATCTAGCTCATTGCACAAAAAACTTCCACAGCTAGGGCAGACACCTTAAAAGGAATGTTTACTTTTATGTAGTTTATAGAGTTTTAAAAATCTGTAAAGCAAAAGCAAACAGCAGTAACTCCCTAACACGCATACAAAATCAAAGATGTCTAGCTTTGCTTTGTGCTGCTACTAGTCATGGCTTCATTATCTCCCTACCAGCTTGCTGTATTAATTCCTAGGCTAACATCTGACATCAAGTTTGACCGTGCCCAATTTATACTCTATTAGCTTTTGTCTTCTCTGCCCCAGTATGGCATCCCTATCTCAGATCTGAACTACATGTCTCTCTACAGATAACTTCTGAAAAAGGGTTTCAAAATCAATACATTGTGTTAAAAGCTGTTTGTAAAAAGCAGCTTTTCCAAAAGCTGCTTCAATAAGCAACTTGTATACCTTCCCAGTGACTTTTTGTTTTTTTAAACTCTGCGACATGTGGTAACCTTTACCTTAATAAGAATAACCCCAATCTATAAATAATGCTGACTTATACATATTCAAATTATTGCCATATCTTTGCAGCTCAGTAAACAATGAGTAATACTTTTATGGTGCAATACTGCAATTTATATGTTTGCTATCCTAGATCTTTGGGACACCATTACACCCCTACCATTTATAGATATAAAAGTGATGACTTAAAATCCTACCTAAATTCTGAATTTGATAATTGTACTCTCCCTACTTAAATTTCCACTGCAGTTTCAATTAGTTAGTGTATTCTTCAGTTCCTATGCAGAACTGCATAGTTATGTTCCACACAGTTAAACTGTTGCTCTGTTCCACCTTAGCAGTTCTTGTATGTCTAGGGAGAGAGCGTGTCTTTTAAGTATGGCCCAGGAAAGCTGTCAGCACCTGTTGTGATTCTGCTTGTTGTGCATATGGAGAGATATCCACTCTATCCATTAGGCAAAGGAAGATTACTCCCCTGATGTGCCAGCCCTTTCTGACAGCTCAGCGGGAAACAGAACTATTTCCAACCTGATCTGAATTTTGTACTTTTAACAACTTGTATACACATTCTGCCTGTTTCTGCCTGTCAATATAGTTTTTCAAGTCTGCTGGCCAGGTGCATATCTATGTTGTTGTAACAACTGACTTAGAAATATTAATTTCAAGTGCTGGAATTTAAACCACAATAGATTTAATAAGTATTGCAATATAAGAAATTAATAACAGGTAAACTGAAATCCATCTTACCAGTCTTTTAACATAACTGATAGACTTGCTGCACTTCATGAAATTTTATGTTTTGAAAGGTATAGATTGTTACTGAAGACAGCGTTGAATTCACCACATATTTGTTACTTGTGTGGCACACCAGAGAAAGCAAAAGATTAACTACACTGGCTCTTACCTGTTCTGCAAATGCACATTGGATTTCCATCAACCTGTGCCAAGCAGGTTGAATTGTTCCTGCATGGATTGTAAGGCAGCTCACAGGGACTGAAGCGCTGGTCACAGAAGTCACCGGTGTAGAAGGGAGGACAAATGCACACAAACTGTCCCTGCCGAACAGACTCGTAACAGGTGGCCCCATTCAAGCACGGTTCAGAATCACATTCATTTATATCTTCACTGCAGTCTGGCCCTGTCCACCCTGCTGTACACGTGCATCTGAAAAAAAAAAAAAAAACAAAAAAAACAAACGATGGGATGGCAGAAAATCAGCAACTTAACCCCATCAGTTAAAACTAGTTCTACTTTTAAAACTAAAACAATAAAAACCCAATAATATTTTTTTTTTTTTCTGCTCACATGGTGGTTGTTTTTTTTTCCCCTTCCAATTATATTGACTGCACTAATAATAAAAGTTATATTCAGGTTCTTCTCCCACAAATTATTTGAGCAAGAACAAAGTGAGTTATTGTAAATCAGAGGTTTTACCCTCTTGGAGAACCACCCAGTTTAGTTAATGCTGACAGAATCATTTGTGCATCTTTTTTAAACTGAAACAATACCATAAATTATCAAATGTGGAATGTAAACTTCTTTAAGCTTTAGGATGAGAAGGACATTTTTTCATGAGTTTGAAACTACTAAGCAGGTATTGCAGTGTTTGGGATGAAATGCACCTGGTAGCATTCAACACTCTTTTAAGAAAGAAGATAGGAGGTCAGAGGTTCTATAAATAAGAAGAGAATGCCATTTTCATTGTGTTCTCTCAGTATTTTGTATGCTTTTGTGAAGACCTGTTACTGACAATACAGAAAACTTGTAGCAAAATCTACATTACATCTGATTGTAAAGAATCTATCTTGATGAATTCAATATCTATTTTTTTACAACACCAATATTATGACAAGGTTCCAAAAATTCAAAGATGGCAATTTGACAATGATTAAAGTTTACAGAGAATATTTCCTCATTAGCTGCAATAAAAGAAGGCCCTATGTATTTTTAAGAGGCTTACATCCTTGTTACTTTCACTGAAGATAGAAATAAATTCCAAATATGCATTTGCAACTATCATGCACGATAACAGACAACACAAAAGATTAACTATACCAGCTCTTACCTGGTCTGATTTATATTGATTTCAGGCATTAAACCATTCAAATACAGCTTCGTGGTTCTAGTCTGATAAAGAAAGTTGTGTTTAAATACCAAACAGGTCCTTGAATGAAGACTCAATTTGGTAGTTCTATAAGGCGGAGGTACTGCTTGCTACAAAAAAAGCAAACCTCGGTCTTTAAAACAAACACAGCATTTTCTTCAGAATTTTTAGTTTTCTCTGTGATTTGTTTCTAGGGTATAATTTCTACATGACTTGAAATAAAATGGTATTACTAAGGAAGTTTATAATTTCAAAGTCTGAATTATTTTTAGCAAGAAGGATTAAAAAAAAAAAAAATCAGGTAACTGTGTGTTTTTCATAGAAAGAAAAAAAGTTGTAACCATCAAAAGGTGTTTCAGCATTCTAAAAGTAACTATGATATCACATTTTGGGACTCATTTATCAGTTACAGCACACGAACCACATTTTTGGAAATATTGTTACAAATAAATGTTTTGTTACTCTGGACTTAGGCACAAGAAACATACCTGGTTTTGCTGTATGTGATAGCATCAATTTGGTACCTAGAGGCAATGCCCACTGAATAACACTAAATAACAGTGCACCTGCTCCTCAAAGCTTTGTTTAATATTTTCCTAAGCAGTCAATCTATAGAAGTACAACCCTCTATTACAAATTAGCTGCAAATCATTGTCACTGGACTTAGTAGAACACTGTCCCAATTAGAACAAGTATTTCATGTGTTAGCTGTTTCACAGCTGTTCATCTTTTTTATTGACTTGATTTGTGAAGTTCTGAATAAATTATTACCAAACAACTGCTATAAAGTGGTATGTAGTACCTTGTCTATACTCCATTTATAGCTTGGTAAGCTCATTAAATGGAGAGCATTTCACTTCATTTTAGGAGGATGGGGTTCAGTTCTTAATTGGTCCAACTGTTACAGGTGTAACTGAGGTGCAGAAAAGCAAACATAAAACACAGTCCGTTCCCTTCTTTTTGCTAAAGAGTTACATAACTGCCTTTGAATTACCAAAACTACTCAGCATGTCTACAGGGAATATTATGCAAGATCACAGAAACTGCAGTTATCTATACTATAGAACTAGCCAGCCCTAACCTGGCTTCATACTAGCTACCAACTGAGATACAAAGGTCAATACTAACACAAAGAAAATAATTTAATAATACAGTTTTATTGTACTCTGATTTGTATCATTAAGAAGTTTCTGATGCTCTCATTAAATGTGAAGAAATACACAAAAGTGTCTAACTTGAGGATCAGTTTTAAGAGGCAAGACAGCATTTTGTTTTAATGAGAACTGTTAAACAATGTAAGGAAGCATTAGGAGTATTAAAAGTACAGAATATATGGCATCATTTTTTAAACTGTGGATTATTAAACTACCATAGTGGATATTCTTGTAAATTATTTGATCAAAAGGTAAAAACCCAAACAAACTCATTTTCAAAAAGACCATTTAATTCACCACATTAGAAAATGTTGTATTTTAGACCCAGCTGCCTCTCTCAATCAGCACAACCACCCTGTCCTCTACTGCCCCTGGTGGGATGGCAATGACAATAGAATTATAGAGTTATTAAGGTTGGAAAAGACCTCTAAGATCATCAAGTTCTACTGTCAAAACAACACTACCATGACCACTAAAACACATCCTGAAATGACACATCTACATATTTTTTAAACATCTTCAGGGATGATGACCATCTCCCTGGGCAGCCTGGTTCAATGCCTCGCCTCTCTTTCTGTAAAGAAATTCTTCCTAATATCCAGTCTAAAATTCCCCAGGTGCAACTTGAGGCAACTTCCTCTTATCCTATTGCGTGTTACTTGGGAGAAGAGACCAACACTCTCCTCACAACAAACTCCTTTCAGGGAGCTGCAGAGAGCAATACAGTCACCTCTCAGCCTCATCTTCTCCAGACTAAACAATCCCAGTTCCCTCAGTTGTTCCTCATAATACATGTTCCCCAGACCACTTACCAGCTTCATTCCTGGACCTGCTCCAGCGTCTCCATGTCTTTCTCATACAGTGGCACCCAAAACTAAGCACAGTACTCAGCTGTGGCCTCACCAGTGTTAAGAACAGGGGTACAATCAATTTCCTACTTCTTCTCAACATACTACTTTTGGTACAGGCCAGGATGCTGTTGGCTTTCTTGGCTACCTGGGCACACTGCTGGCTCATGTTCAGACAGCTGTCCACCAGCACCTCCAGGTCCTTTTCTGCCAGACAGATTTCCAGCCACTCTTCCCCAAGCCTCGAGCGTTGCCTAGCATTGTTTTGACCCAAGTTCAGGACCTGGTGTTTGGTCTTGTTAAAATTCATACAACTGACCTTGGCCCATCAATCTAACCTGTCCAGGTCCCTCTGCAGAGCCTCCCAACCCCCAAGTAGATCAGCACACTGACCCAACTTGGTGTCATCCACAGACATACTGAGGTTGCCCTCGATCCCCTCATCCAGATCACTGATAAAATTGATAAACAAGACAAGATAAACTGGTCCTATAACTGAGCTCTGGGGAACATTAGCACGCGGCCCCAACTTGGTGTCAGCCACAGACATACTGAGGTTGCCCTCGATCCCCTCATCCAGATCACTGATAAAATTGATAAACAAGACAAGATAAACTGGTCCTATAACTGAGCTCTGGGGAACATTACTTGTGACTGGCTGCAAACTGGATTTAACTCTGTTCACCAGAACTCTCTGGGCTCGGGCAGTTTTTAACTCAGTGAACAGTCCACCTCTCTATGTCATCACAGCTTTTCTAGCAGAATGCCACAGGAGATGGTGTCAAAGGCATCACTAAAGTCCAGGTAGACAAAATCCACAGCCTGTCTTCATAGAGACAGAAAGGCAACACCCTGTGCATTGAGATAAGGAGAATTTAGTAGAATAACGCAAGATGAGAAGAAACAACAGTAATA